>NC_134354.1:93489391-93789391 GCF_048569485.1 Anomaloglossus baeobatrachus | reverse complement strand
TCTAAGAGAGCTCCTTAATAATGTGCAGTCTGTATTGTGAAATCTGATGACACATTCCTCGCTAAACAATTAGTTTCAGCGTAAAGTAATTTCAATCAGAACATGTATACAACTTGCCTGAATTTATTTCTTGTTAATTACTGACTATTTAATGTATAGCCAAATAATGTAAAAGATAACAAAATGTCTGCAGGAACCTATAGGTGTTTGGTAACAGAGGGAACAGTGTTCAGTATATTTGTACGTTTCCTTTACAACCAGCAAATCAATAGTTAAACACTATGGACCAGTTGTTGGATTGGCGGCTAATATTCCTGCCAGATTTCCTCGCGTTCTGCAGATGCGGAGATCAGACAGGCTTTCTGCTACATGTAGTGCGTCCGCTGGCTGCTCTATATTTGGGAGATCTGGTCTCTTTCTCTGTACAGAAATATGGAGACTGCAACGTCCTGAGAAAACTTAGAGATGTCACTGAATCTTGGACAAGATAATTGACAATTCTAAAGCATTGACTACACAAGTTAAAATTTAGGCAAATGGATACAAGAGGGACCCATTGTAGTGAGAATAGTGTTAACACATCCGGGAACCAATGTTTGTTATATGGCCCCTTCTACATCCCAGAGACCCCGACTATTTTTTACAGGAAATTTCTCAGCAGGTTTTTGCTATGTTTTCTGGAACATAAGATTGGGGCTGAAACACATATTTCAGGCATGTGTCACTTATTAGGCTGTGTGCTGTTGTTTTCATACAATGAATGTTTTATCACCAGGAGATCATCACTGCCTGGCCTACAAGCTCATGTGAGCCCTGATCCAACCACACCCCCTCTTCTGATTAGCATCTTACTGTAAATAGACAATATACACTAAAAGCTATAGTGTGGGCGGGGTTAGCTTTCTGAGCTTTCCTACATCTAAAAACTGTGGCACCCAGTAAACTAAGTAACACATCGCTAGAATCAGGGTCTCTGTCTCTACAATATGCTGCTCTCAGATGAGGTAGCAAAAAGCTGCTGACACATTCCCTTTAATTGAGATGTTGAAAATCACATTTTTTTTTAATGCAAATTTTGTTAATAAAATCAAACAATATTTTTAATGTCGAGTAACCAGCAAATACACAAACATACCAGCTTCTCGTATATGCTAGATATTCTTTTGAACTTTATGGTAAAATAATGATGTCCACCAACGCAGGAAATTTTTATTTCTCCAAAATGATGCAAAAGAAAAAAATGAGGCAATGTTGCAAACTGTCCTACCATTATGAGACACTGAAGGGTGCTTTACACGCTGCGACATCGCTAACGCTATATCGTCGGGGTCACTTCGTTAGTGACGCACATCCGCCGCCGTTAGCGACATCACAGCGTGTAAAACCTATGAACGCAAAAACGTGAAAAATCGTTGCTCGTTGACACGTCGTTCATTTCCTTATTATCGTTGCAGCTGCAGGTACGATGTTGTTCGTCGTTCCTGCGGCAGCACACATCGCTATGTGTGACACCGCAGGAACGAGGAACATCACCGTACCTACGTCCGCCGCCAATGCGGAAGGAAGGAGGTGGGCGGGATGTTACGTCCTGCTCATCTCCTCCCCTCCGCTTCTATTGGCCGGCCGCTTAGTGACGTCGCTATGATGCCGGACGCACCTCCCCCTTGAGGGAGGGATTGTTCGGCGGTCACAGCGACGTCGCTGACAAGATAATGTTTGCTACGGCAGCGATCAACACATATCGCACGTACGACGGGGGCGGCGGCTATCGCGCTCGATTTCGCTAGCAAACGCTAGCGCTGTCGCAGCGTGTAAAGCGGCCTTTAGATCTGCATGGGAGGGGTAGACACAAAACTTAAGGAGCACAGAGATGCTTATATCTAGCTTGGATTTTTTGAGCATGTATTCACAGACACAATCTTTGTGTATTCCAAGGAAATAATGGCATTCAAGGAATAGTCGGGCAGAGTTACTATTGTATATAAAGCTTTAGCAGGACTTTTACTGTGTAACTTTTCACTTATAACATTGAAACAAAGAAGTCTATTAAAGTGCTTAAGGAGCAAATATCAGAACAAAAGATCACTTATATAGTAGACAGTCCAGTGAAAAGTGATGGAGCTAGGATGGAATAATGAGAAAGGTAATCAATACATGAAGGAATAGGGAAGCATTAGTATTATTGGATACCTTGATAAGGCAAGCTGCTGAGATATGCAGAAATTGGACCCATTTTTCTAGCTATTGTCTGTAAAAATGAGGAAAATACAAATTTTCTTATAATAGATTTATGACTTCAAGGGGTTTTCCTACCCACTCTTGTATTTACTTATAAAAATAATAATCAGCACATACAAGTGCATCTCAATACATTAGAATATCATCAAAAAGTTAACTTATTTCAGTAATTCAGTACAAAAAGGGAAACACTTATATTACATAGAGTCATTACACACAGAGGGATCTATTCCAAGTGTTTATTTCTGTTAATTTTGATGATAATGGCTTACAGCCAATGAAAACCCAAAGGTTGTTATCTCAGAAAATTAGAATAATTACCACAAAACACTTGCAAAGGCTTCCTAAAATGGTTCATTAGTTTGGTTCAGTAGGCTACACAATCATGGGGAAGTCTGTTGACTTGACAGATGTCCAGAAGGCACTCATTGACACACTCAACAAGGAGGGTAAGCCAGAAAAGATCATTACTAAAGAAGCTGGCTGTTCACAGAGTGCTGTATACAACCATATTAATGGAAAGTTGAGTGGAAGGAAAAACTGTGGTAGAAAAAGGTGCACAAGCAACCGGGATAACCCCTCTCTTTCTCCAGACCGCTGGATGGATCCATCACTGATTTTGTCTCCTATGGTTGTGATAGTGTTGACCTGTGACCGTTGCAGCCAATCAGTGCCTATAAAAGTGTCAGTGTAAGAAATATTGATATCAAATAAGAAAAATATACTGAACAACAACAATATCAATAAATATTATTAATGATAATCTCGATATCAGATGATAAAAGAAAACTTTGTTTTTTAGGGGACGGTTAAAAAACCCCAAAACTCACCAGACAGACACACCTGTGCAAATTTATTGAATTTTTCTTTCCCAGGAAATTAGTGAAGGTGACTTAAGGCTACTTTCACACCTGCGTTGTTCGGCATCCGTCACAGTGCGTTGTGTCACGGATGTAACTGATGCGTTGCAAATAGTGTGATAATAAAGGCAACGGATTCCTGTGCAAGATTGTTTTGCGTTTGTTTTTTTTTGTTGTTTGCCGGGAAAGAAGAGAGAAGGAGAAAGAGGGAGGGACCAGGAGAGCTTTTACGCAATTCATACCGTTCTGCTGGACATGCTAGGCATGCTCAGTAGAACGTGACGGAATCCAGCACCATAAACATTCATTATGCCTCTTAACGGATCCCGACGGAATCCTGCGGAGTGCGTTTTTTTACAGCAACAAAAAAACGTTACATTACGCGTTTCTCCCACCCGACGGTTAGTCACTAAACAACTGATGTGCCGCGGGGCGGATGCAATGCAAGACCATCCGTTACAATCCGCCCTTAATAGAAGCCTATGAGGAGTAATTCCTCAATGCGGCGGATTGCAACGGATTGTGCACAACGCAAGTGTGAATGTAGCCTAATATATCTCCCCTCTCCACTCCAAAAAAGCAAGGTTTCTTAAAAATATTCATTTATCATTTTTTTTGTTCTGTGCATGTGGTTGATTGCTTATATTATGCTAATCATATTTATTATGCTAATCAGTCTAAAACAGAGCGGCTATAACTTGTGCATTATCCACTCATCCCGCCCCCCTGAGCGGAAAAAATTACTAACATAGCAATCAAGGTCACATGACTTTTTTTTTAATTTTTACACCTTAGAACAAGTTGAAAGAACCAAATATGACTTAAAGGGGTATTCCCATTTCCAAGATCCTATCCCAATATATAGTAGGTGTAATAATAATATTAGCAAATACCTCCAATTAGAAATGTAGTATAGTTATCCTGGTATAGCCATGTCTCTTACCTCATGTGCAGGACATTCTAGCTTAGACTTAGGGGCACTTTGCACACTACGACATCGCAGGTGCGATGTCGGTGGGGTCATGTCTAAAGTCACGCACTTCCAGCATCGCTCTCGACATCGTAGTGTGTAAATCCTAGATGATACGATTAACAAGCGCGAAATCGTCGTAATTGTATCATCAGTGTAGCGTCGGTGAATTCCATAATTACGCTGATGCGACGGTCCGATGTTGTTCTTCGCTTTTGCGGCAGCACAAATCGCTGTGTGTGAAGTCGCAGGAGCGAGGAACACCACCTTACCTGCGCCCGCCTGCAATGAGGAAGGAAGGAGGTGGGCGGGATGTTTACATCCCGCTCATTTCCGCCCCTCCGCTCCTATTGGCCGCCTGCCGTGTGACGTCGCAGTGACGCCGCACGACCTGTCCCCTTAATAAGGAGGCGGATCGCCGGCCAGAGCGACGTCGCACGACAGGTGAGTGCATGTGAAGCTGCTGTAGCGATAATATTCGCTACGGCAGCTATCACAATGATATCGCAGCTGCGACGGGGGCGGGGACTATCGCGCTCGGCATCGCAGCATCGGCTTGCGATGTCGTAGTGTGCAAAGTGCCCCTAATTCACAGCAACGGTTATATCATTAATCTCCAAACATGTTATCTTGATTCACAGTGTGAAATAAATTGGAGTATTTTAAAAATTAACTGTTAATACTAAATTTAAAATACTAAACAAAATGCTGTTAATACCATGTCTTATTGTAGCGGCAGCATTTTTTAATATCTAGTGATATGCCTTCTGGTGTAGAATTAAGTTTCTAGTTATTTTTAATATTATTATAATACTTTTTGGTTTCCAAAAATCATTTCTTGATATAAGCACATTCTAAATATTTGTCATGTTGTGGTGCTGCTTATTAATTCTCAATAAATAATTTTCTGCTTTAATTCGAATGTCTCCTTGCCAGGTATTCGGTGTAAATGTTCCCGCAGGGAACAATGCAAATAAAGAGCGGCAGTGTGATCTGTCCTGGGCTTAGGGTTGGCTGCTATATCTTGAAAATAACTCTGCTATGGCTAACTATCTCTGTAGGGATTTAACTCATTCCACTGCACCTGCCTAGTTTATGCTGTGCTGCAGCGATCGACACCCAGTTTAGCCCGACCTATAATCATCGGTTCAAGGTGTCACGGTCGTCTATCTGCATTATTAGACTAGTGACAAATTGAGACCTTGAGAGTTATTTTCATTCTTGACTCTCAATATTAAACGTGTTTTCCTTTCCTTTGGCAGTCGTAGGGTTAATGGCAGTATTGCCAGCAACAGGCTATTTACCAGCTCAGGTGTTTCCGGTTTGGGACCACCCCCAGTCCTTTTATATATCCCCTGCTACCAGCAGAGGGTTCTGGTTATTATCTTTGCCATTTGGATACTGGTCCTTGAAATGGAAGGAGCTGCTGAAACCCTCTGAAGTTGCTGTGGTGGCTGCAGTCTTGGTGCTAACCGCTGCAGTCTGTTATAGTGGTTTCCCCCCTGTCTGTTTTCTTTCCCCGGTGTGTTGGTCTAGTGCAGCGGTGGAGCTAGCGTCCCTCACCTGCCCACTCACTAGCCAGGGACTATTGTAGAGTCTTTTCAGGGCTTCAGGTTCCTGCTTGGCGACATGTGAGGAACCTGCATAGGGACTGGCTGGGAGTGCAGGTTACAGTTGCAGGTAAATGGAGGAGGTGTCCATCTTCTTTAGCGCTAGGGCTCACCGTTGTTCAAGTGTCAACAGTGTACCCTTGTTTGTCTTTGTGTGTTTCGGCTCACCCTGGACTCTCCCCTAGTCCACGTCGTGACACATGGTCCACCAACCCTGCTTGATATTTGAGACCCGCTAATGTTTTACGAAACTGGGTGGCTCATTAACCCCTAAGCATTTCCTCTTATTCTATTGACTGCCCAGTTTCATCAGGGGCATTGGCAGTTTGTGTTAATGAATACATATAGATTTTGGATACGTTTTTTGATCATGCATCATGACTGGCCGCATGTCATGTCATGTATCACCTTTATCGATCAGGAAGACCCTCCCTTCAGCCGCAGCATCTAGGTGTTGTATATACTACAATCGGTGTGGTATATGCCACATGAGGGTCACTGCTTTTTGGAAGCCGGTATGGTGGGTTGGAGGTTTAGAAAGTTTGACTGCGCCCAATCAAAGGGTTAAAAAGTTTCATGTTAACCAATGGGATTGTGGGGAAAATCAATGTACTGTTCTAATTGTATGTAACCGTGCCCCTTGATAGGAAAACACACTCCATACTTTGGGGCCTAACAACTTTTGCAGCACTTCAGATATAAGATTGCCAAGCGGAATGAGTTAATAAAATAGGGGTCCAGCCACTGGCATTCCACAAATAAATTGTTATGGGCATCACAATACATATGCTTATATAGCTATGCCCATTATTATAGTATTTGCAAGCAATGATGCTCCTGTTTAATCAGTGACATTAAATAAATTACTGTACTTTTCGTTTTATAAGATGCACTGGATTATAAGATGCGACCCAAATTTAGAGATAAAAAAGGGGGGAAAAAATATTACAATCCGTTACTGTCTTACTGGAGGGGGGCGGCAGTGGTGGCAGAGCGGGGTCACAGGAGCCAGAGGCGCTTGTGGAGTAGGGTGATGCTGTGGGTGATGCGGTGGTTGTCCCAGATCCTCCCTGCGGACACTGTGAGGCAGGAACATCCAGAAGCTGTCGTCGGTGTGGGCTTCAAAGAAATGGCGCCTAGAGTCGACGCGTGTGCAGATGAGCTCTCAGCTAAATGGCAGCCGAGATCTCATTTACATATGCCACCTCTAGGCGCCATATTCCTCATGTCCGCTGCAGGGAATCAATGTGCCGGAGGCAGCGGGAGCGCAGATGAGATCTTGAGCCAAGAGCTCGGTCTGCATACGCGCCGACTCTGGGTGCCATTATTTGCAGCCTGCATAGCCGACATTTTCAGAATGGCCCCTGCCTCAACAGCCACAGCACAGCACCGGCTGCAGCACAGCCCGCCGCTCGCAGTAAGCTCGCAGCATCTCCCCTGTCTCTTGTGACCCATCTCCACCACCACCCGGTAAGCTATATTCGGATTATAAGACGCACCCATCATTTTCCTCCCAAACTTTTTTGGGGAAAAGTTTGTTTTATAATCCGAAAAATATGGTAGCTATAACAATGGCCTTTAATATCATAAACAATTTCATGGACAATAATGATGGTCCAAAATCCACCTGGCAAAAATGAAGCATTGCAGCTTTAAGTATCCATGATTACGTCCACTCATACATTGACAGTTAGGCTGCTTTCTTTCACACATCCGTTTTTTGCCGTCAGGCACAATATAGCGAAATACTGATAAAACAGATCCGGCGCCAGATCCACTTTATTCCCCATTGACTTGTATTAGCGCCGGATTGTGTCGGATGGCCTTGCATTGCATGCGATGTCTGCCGGATCCAGCAAAATTTCTTCGTCCGGCTGCCGGAAAGGATGCAGCATGGAACGTTTTTTGACAACGGCAATAATCTGGACCACGCCGGATCCTACGCCGTCCTGCATGTTCTATAATAGAAGCCTATGGGCACCGTATCCGGCTTCATCCATCATATGACAGAATCCAACGACGGATTGCGTTTTTTAAACTGAGCATGCTCAGTAGGACAACGGATCCGTTGAAAAATGGAAGAAACATATGGAAAAAACTGATGCAACAGATCTGTTTTTTCGACGGATCCGTTATCAGTTTTTCTACCGGATTGTGCCTGATGGCGAAAAACTGATGTGTGAAAGTAGCCTAAGTTAAAAGCTCGCTCTTGGTCGTAACTTATAAAAAAAAAAAAAAAAGATGTCTCAGAGGAGATCTCATTTATTTGTATAAATACATGTGTGGTCAATATAAAGGACTGGCACATGACTTATTCCTTCCAAAGACAATACTAAGGACCAGGGGACATACACTGCGAGTGGAAGAAAAGCGATTCCGACAGCTAAATACGAAAGGGTTCTTTACAGTTAGAGCAGTCAGACTGTGGAATGCCCTACCACAAGAGGTAGTAATGGCAGACACTATAACTGCTTTTATATCAGGGCTGGATGATTTCCTCAGTGCACACAACATTGTTGGTTATAAATGACTTAGTGACCAAATGTAGAACTGGTGGAGGAAGGTTGAACTAGATGGACCTAGGTCTTTTTTCAACCTAAGTAACTATGTAACTATGGATAGGGCGGCACGGTGGCTCAGTGGCTAGCACTGCAGTCTTGCAGCGCTGGGGTCCTGGGTTCAAATCCCACCAAGGACACCATCTGCAAGGAGTTTGTATGTTCTCCCCGTGTTTGCGTGGGTTTCCTCCGGGTACTCCGGTTTCCTCCCACATTCCAAAGACATACAGATAGGGACTCTAGATTGTGAGCCCCAATGGGGACAGTGTTGCCAATGTATGTAAAGTGCTATGGAATTAATAGCGCTATATAAATGAATAAAATTATTATTATTATTATTATTAATTATTATTATTACCTAAGCTCCAGCAATGCCCTGCACATGAGGTAAGAGACATGGCTATATCAGGAGAACTATACTACATTTCTAATTGGAGGTATTTGCTATTATTATTATTCTTATTATTATTACACCTACTACATATTGGGATAGGCTCTTGGTGATAGGAATACCCCTTTAAAAGGAGAATGGCAGTAAAATATATGTAGAAAAAAATAAAAATATATAGCTGTTCACCAAAAAACTTCACGAGGCTCTAATCTCATCTGAGTGAGGGTTTTTTTACTGCCGAAATAGTGCATCAATCATGTCATGTCATACTATTCAGTCAGGAGCAAGGGAAATTTAGAAAACAAATTGGATTTATTGTAAGTTCATGGCGATAAAACGCTAAACCCTAAATCGGATTATTTATGAAAACCCCATTAAGATAAATAGGGCACTCATATACCTATGTACAGTATATGTCCTTATTCTAGTTATCAGTGGGGGTCCTGGAAGACCATTTTATTACACTATCAGGGCACAGGGCACTGAGGCTTGTTTCACATAAACAGTATTTTTCACAAAAATGCACATTTTTGTGGCTATTTTTAAGACCATTTTAACAATGTTTTTTATTTCTTAACCAAAAACACCACAACTAGACTTTAAACTCTATAGTGAAATATAAAAACAGTAGATTTTTTCATATTTTACATATTTATTTTTAGATACATTTTTTTTAGTTTGTCGATTTTTACTAGCACTTTTTAGGGTCAGTGTTTATTTTTCCAGTGTTTTGAGTCTATCTTTTTTTTCTGTGTTCTCCCAGAGGCTTCTTTGAAAAACATAAAAAAGAAATTGAATTTACAAATGTTACAATATCAAACACTCCACTAAACGCTTGAAATTTGACGGTTTTTAGAAGTGTAAAATACTGATAAAATATAATTTTTGAACTCTGTTATCCATTGAGTCATAATACTGGCTTCTTCTTCACACTTTTTTTATTTATACTTTGAAAATACAAAATATTTGAGAACTTTTTTTAGAAAATCGATAGAAAAACAGTATACATTTTTAAAAAGTTGAAACATATTACTAGTTGTAATACAGCCGGGACATAAAATATTCTTTTACACCTCTATGATATGGAGATTAATTTCTGCTTTAAAACTAACAGGAGAATATTTTGGAGTTCAGCCACATTGAAACTATCATGAATTTAGAAGGATGGTCATACCGCGCTTCATCAGGCAGTTAATATAGTGTTAATCCAGAACAAGTCCAGACTCCGAAATGAGAGTTTGAATGTTTAAACTGAAATGGAAAATATGTACAATGCATGCTTCTTAATGATGAGCCAGTTTCGGAAAAACTCGGATTCGCTATACTCATGACGAGTGCTGTCTAATACTCACGTATGCATTCCGAATAGTGTGTGCAATGCAAGTCAATGGGGAATACTCGCAAAGTAACGAGTAAATCGAATTCCGCACTATTTACTACTCGCAAGAATAGTGTGGCATTCGGGTTACTCATTACATTGCGAGTATTCCCCATTGACGTGCATTGCACACACTATTCGGAACGAATACGCAAGTATTAGACAGTACACGTTACGATTATCGTGAATCCGAGTATTTCGAAACATGCTCATTAAATGCTTTCTTGACTGACAACTCCTTTGCCTGAAGTCATACTCATTGGCCTGAAAGGGAGTCTGTCAGCAGGATTTCAGCCTCAAATTATTCATATGTGCATGTAGCCCATTCAAAGACAAGTCCAGCAATAAACTACTTGACCAGTCTGTTCCTTTGTTACTGAGAAATCAGCCTCTGCCACTCCGTCTCTATTTCCCACCCGGCGCTGCCTCTTCTTTTTTGACAGATGGGTTCTTAGCCTGAAGTCACACAACATAGCGGGCTGTCAGTCAAGTAGAAGAAGGCAGCGCTAGGGCGAGGAAACAAGTAATAGATCTGGAGTGATAGAGGCTTCAGATCTACAAAAGTCCTTGAGACTTATCTGGATAGTAATTAAAATTCTTCCCGTATTTTTCGTTTTATAACATGCACCCCAAATTTAGAGAAAATGAAAGGTAAAAAAAATATGGATCTGTTTTATAATCCGGTGGTGTCTTACTGGGGAGGAGGGGTGGCAGCGGTGGTGGAGCGGGGTTGACAAGAGGCAGGAACAGTGCTGGAGTATGGCAATGCTGCGGATAGTGCAGAAGGGGGCGCAGATGCTCACTGCAAGTGCTGTTCTGTGCAATCTACTCTGTACGGGGCTGCTTTGTGCCAAGGCTATGGACATAGCTCTGCTCTGTGCGGGGCTGCTCTGTGCTGGTCTGCTCTGTGCCGGGGCTGTGGACACGGCTGTGCTCTGTGCGGGGCTGCTCTGTGCTGGTCTGCTCTGTGCCGGGACAGTGGACATGGCTCTGCTCTGTGCAGGGCTACTCTGTGCGGCATGGGCCATTCTGAATATGGTGGTGGTTTGGGCTTAAAAGAAATGGCGGCCGGAGGCGGCGCAAGCGTAGATGAGAACTTGAGCCGAGAGCTCCATCTGCACATGCTCTGACTCTGGGCGCAATTATTTGAAGTCATCATTGCCGACATCTTCAGAATGGCCCATGCCTCACCGCCCGCCACACAGAATAGCCCCGGCACAGAGCAGCGCCGCGCCCACAGCCCCAGCACAGAGCAGCGCTGCAGAGAGCAGAGCCACACAGAGCAGCGCTGCACCCACATTCCTGGCACGGAACAGCGCTGTCTGACGCACAGAGTAGTGTCCACAGCACACCGCATAGCATTGCTCCTGCCTCCTTTGACCCCGCTTCACCAGCCCCCGGTAAGCTACATTTGGGTTTTAAGATGCACCCCTCATTTTCCTCTTTGGGAGGAAAAGTGCATCTTGCAAACCGAAAAATGTAGTATTTCTCAGTAATGGAGGAACGGACTTGCCATGTAGAGGTGTTGCTGGACTTGTGCTTGAAAGTGCTAAATGGGCATATAAATAGTATGGGAAGGGGGAAAATCCTGTTGAGGAACCTGTTGAAGTATGATTTGTGAACACACGACGACTGTCATCCATGTTGTTTCCTGGAACTCCCATAAGCATGTTTTAAGAATGATTCAATAAAGTACTACATTTTTAAGGACGATGAGGATCACTTCCAATTCTCCACTTCTGCACCGTATAATCCAGCTAAAAGATTCCCTTTGCATTGAGGCTGTCAGTCAAGCAGGAGTAGGCAGCGCTATGCGGAGAATAGAGCTGGAGTGACAAAGGATCTAGAGTCTTGTTTGCATATAAACGCATAGTCTCATTTGTCAGTAACATAGGAACCGACTCAAAGAGCTACATGCACGTATGTTTAATAGGTAAAAGACATTTTCATCTAAGAAAAAAACGATGCAAAAAAGATAGTAAAAACTGATATATGAGCCAAAAGTATATCCAGAACATTGAAAATAAAAAACCCAAAACCCACGCCGTTAACTTATCAGATTATCTTTTAAATATTTATTTGTATTAAATTATCCCAATAAAGTTCAATATAAAAATGCTTATTCTCTTTTCTTTTCCTGTTTTATAGGGATAGCTACAGTGACGCAAGCGAAGAGAGCGCCTCAGATAATTAAGTTCCTTCAGTAAATGGTGAGGATTAAATATCTGGTAACTGAATTTGTTATAAATCTAATTACTTTTAATTTGCTAAAAGCATTCATTGTCCTATGTTATTTCCAGAACAATTATCAGAATTGTCTGTTAGCAGGTGCCGTATTCTGCACCGTGCAAACAAGCAAAGCAATGAATCACGCAGGAGATGTAGCCATAACTGCAAAGAATGGAAGATTATGCAATAAAACATTGGGGAGCATAGACCTATAATGTGCAAAAATACATGTAAAGCATCTGGAGGAGAACGTGCACTGTACTATATCTCAAAAAGCATTACTATGTAAAGAAAAACTAAGAGAAAAACTTTAATGGATACACTGCAGCTGATGTATTACACTACATACCCCAGAAATCTGACTTAATTGTTGACTGAAAATGTCTTTCATACCTTTTAAGGCCACTTTACACACAGTGACATCGCTAGCGATATAGCTGCCGATCACACCCGCCCCCGTCGTTTATGCGTCACGGGCAAATCGCACAACATCGTAAGGACCCGTCACACGGACTTACCTGCCTAGCGGCGTCGCTGTGGCCGGTGAACTGCCTCTTTTCTATGGGGGCGGTTCGTGCGGTGTCACAGGGACGTCACACGGCAGGCGGCCAATAGAAGCGGAGGGGCGGAGAGCAGCCGAAGGAAAGTCACGCCCACCTCGTTGCCGGAGGACGCAGGTACGGTGTGGTTTGTCGTTCCTGAGGTGTCACACACAGCGATGTGTGCTGCCTCAGGAACGACGAACAACTTGCGTCCTGCACCAGCAATGATATTTGGGATTTGAACGACATGTCAACGATCAACAATTAGGTGAGTATTTTTGATTGCTAGCGGTCGCTCGTACGTGTCACACGCAACAACGTCGCTAACAAGGCGAATTCCGCGACCCCAACGACATCTCATTAGCGATGTTGTTGCGTGTAAAGCCACCTTTAGACACATAATAATTGTATTGTGTGGGAACCTGTCACCTCTAGAAACGCTATTTACTTGAGGCAGATAGTGTAGAAATCCTTTTTAGCCTTTTATTTGAGAACATGACTCATATTCTTCCTGCAGCCGCTCTTTTTCTGTCATTGGGGCGGTACAGGGGCTGTAATAGTCACCGCTCTCTATACACTGATAGACATCCTGCACTGCAACAAGTGTATCTGCAGATCAGGCTGTCAATCAGTGTGCTGGGAAGGGATTAGAGTTCACTTACTGTATAGAGAGTGATGACTAGTACACCCTCTGCCTGCCCCAATGACTAAAAGAGAGTGCTTGCCGGGAAAATAAAACTATTTTCTCCCTGTAGCTGATGTGCCAGTAAGGCAGCCAGACATGATTTAAATGCTATTTATCTACATGTTACTAATTGAGATTCTAGTTCGGCTTTCATCCTACGTCACATGGGAAAGCTCATTAAAGGGATGATATGGACTTATTGGGTTTGAGTTGCTGCTTCCAATAGGTAGTACAAGAGTTCAAGTCCTCTTCCTCTCTGAAGAGTCAATTTGCTTATTTAATTTCCCAGAGGAGTATTGCAAAGCGCTTAAAGGGACTCTGTCACCAGGTTTTTGCTACCCCAATTTAGAAAAGCATAATGTAGAGACAAAGACCCTGATTCTAGTGTGTATCACTTATTGGGCTACTAGTTGTCATTTTGATAAAATCACTGTTTCTGTGCTGCAGATCTAGCAGTTATTTGAATGTAGAGCAGGGTTATAGTGAACTCATGCAGCTGCTGGACTAGCCAAGCAGTCATATAATAATAATTTCTTGCTAATTTAACAGTGATTTTATAAAAGCTACACTACACAACCCAGTAAGTGACACATCACTGGAACCAGGGACTCTTTCCTTCTTCATGCTGCTCTCAGATTAGGTGGAAAAAGCCTGGTGATAGAGTGACTTTAGGTCTCCTTATTCTGGCATGTCTCTCTCCACAAGGAGAAACTTTACTCCTTAGGTTTGAAAGACGCACCACAGGTCAGTTTACGCTGAGTAAAAAGGAGGACATGGCCTTGAAATGTCTGTAAATCAGCTGGAACTGTAAGACATTGTATTTGTGATGCAGCGAAACTATGAAGCATCAAAAACGCACCAAATATGCATTGTGAGAATGTAGCCTTAGACACAAGCCCAACAAACACATGCCAAGGTTTCCTTCTCTCTGAGTGCAGATTTTTGTGCATTACGCTCATAGACTGTAGATGTATCTGGTACTACATCAGAGCACTCAGATATTATATCATACAGTTAGGTCCAGAAATATTTGGACAGTGACACAATTTTCGCGAGTTGGGCTCTGCATGCCACCACATTGGATTTGAAATGAAACCTCTACAACAGAATTCAAGTGCAGATTGTAACGTTTAATTTGAAGGTTTGAACAAAAATATCTGATAGAAATTGTAGGAATTGTACACATTTCTTTACAAACACTCCACATTTTAGGAGGTCAAAAGTAATTGGACAAATAAACCAAACCCAAACAAAATATTTTTATTTTCAATATTTTGTTGCGAATCCTTTGGAGGCAATCACTGCCTTAAGTCTGGAACCCATGGACATCACCAAACGCTGGGTTTCCTCCTTCTTAATGCTTTGCCAGGCCTTTACAGCTGCAGCCTTCAGGTCTTGCTTGTTTGTGGGTCTTTCCGTCTTAAGTCTGGATTTGAGCAAGTGAAATGCATGCTCAATTGGGTTAAGATCTGGTGATTGACTTGGCCATTGCAGAATGTTCCACTTTTTTGCACTCATGAACTCCTGGGTAGCTTTGGCTGTATGCTTGGGGTCATTGTCCATCTGTACTATGAAGCGCCGTCCGATCAACTTTGCGGCATTTGGCTGAATCTGGGCTGAAAGTATATCCCGGTACACTTCAGAATTCATCCGGCTACTCTTGTCTGCTGTTATGTCATCAATAAACACAAGTGACCCAGTGCCATTGAAAGCCATGCATGCCCATGCCATCACGTTGCCTCCACCATGTTTTACAGAGGATGTGGTGTGCCTTGGATCATGTGCCGTTCCCTTTCTTCTCCAAACTTTTTTCTTCCCATCATTCTGGTACAGGTTGATCTTTGTCTCTTCTGTCCATATAATACTTTTCCAGAACTGAGCTGGCTTCATGAAGTGTTTTTCAGCAAATTTAACTCTGGCCTGTCTATTTTTGGAATTGATGAATGGTTTGCATCTAGATGTGAACCCTTTGTATTTACTTTCATGGAGTCTTCTCTTTACTGTTGACTTAGAGACAGATACACCTACTTCACTGAGAGTGTTCTGGACTTCAGTTGATGTTGTGAACGGGTTCTTCTTCACCAAAGAAAGTATGCGGCGATCATCCATCACTGTTGTCATCCGTGGACGCCCAGGCCTTTTTGAGTTCCCAAGCTCACCAGTCAATTCCTTTTTTCTCAGAATGTACCCGACTGTTGATTTTGCTACTCCAAGCATGTCTGCTATCTCTCTGATGGATTTTTTCTTTTTTTTCAGCCTCAGGATGTTCTGCTTCACCTCAATTGAGAGTTCCTTAGACCGCATGTTGTCTGGTCACAGCAACAGCTTCCAAATGCAAAACCACACACCTGTAATCAACCCCAGACCTTTTAACTACTTCATTGATTACAGGTTAACAAGGGAGATGCCTTCAGAGTTAATTGCAGCCCTTAGAGTCCCTTGTCCAATTACTTTTGGTCCCTTGAAAAAGAGGAGGCTATGCATTACAGAGCTATGATTCCTAAACCCTTTCTCCGATTTGGATGTGAAAACTCTCATATTGCAGCTGGGAGTGTGCACTTTCAGCCCATATTATATATACAATTGTATTTCTGAACATGTTTTTGTAAACAGCTAAAATAACAACACTTGTGTCACTGTCCAAATATTTCTGGACCTAACTGTAAGTCACTACAGCCTTATATGCAAGTGCATAGTTTCACAGTGTTGGGGATGAGCTATTTTTATAAATCAACAGAGCTGAATAATATGCATAACACACATTTGCTTCTGAAATGTTATGCACAGTTCCTAACCGTTTCGGTTCAGGGGGACTGTCCCAGCTTCCTTTCACCTCTCCATAGCTCCTCCTTTTTGGGGAGCAGCACCAGCATCTCATTGCAGTGCATAAATTAAATTAACAATTTTTTTATGGTCTCCTGGGACTAGAACTTATTTTCTGTAGGCAGTGGACTGAGAAGCAGATTCTTCATCTACATAGAGATATATTGTAAATATAGCTCTATATGCCTAGAGGAGAAGAAAAAGTCGGATTTTTTTTGTAACTATAAAACTACTATGAAAAAAGGAGAAATAATTATAAAAATTGCATTTTTTATTGTTATTATTTTCTCCCTTCCCCAGGATACCTTCAAAGATTTCAGCAGGAGCCCTAGCCTTTGAGCCACAGACTCTGGTGATGTCACAGGGCAAATTTTCTATACTTGAAGCTGCATTGCAGGCTCTGACTCTACAGGCATATTACACTGGACATTGAGATCCATTGTACAGAACAGCATCTCTATGTCCTGTATTCTAGTGTGTGCATAAAAGAGATTTTTTTTTTCCTCTAATAAAATAACTAAAAAGTAATAAAAAAATTAGAATATTGTAATTTTTAATGCACTTTATTTGAAAAAATAATAAACATCACAAATCAGAAAATAACATGGACATATTTGGTGTACCTTTAATCGTATCGACCCAGACTACACAGCGATCAAATAATTTATGGGGATCTGTAAATGGTGTCAAAACATGTTGTGATTGATTATTTTTCGGTATTAAACCCATAAAAAAGTGTAATAAAAATGTAACATTGAGGCTGTGTTCATACGTAGCGTAAATGCTGCATTTTTTTTCTCTAGGTTTCCGTACCATGCTGCGTTTTTTATGCATTTTCCCCAGATATTTCATACATGTTTGGTGCAGTTGTGAATCCAGGGTTTGAATGTTTTTTTAAAGGGAACCAATCACCTGGATTTTCGTATATAACCTAAAGCCAGTGCTATACTGGCACTATCAGGCTGATTCTCTACAGACCTGTAGTGGTCAGCTTGGATATTTAGGTTTTGAAATGCAAGAAAGTAAAGTTTATGAAATCGTCAGCTTCTTGAGTGACAGCAGCTGAGGATCAGATAATATCTGGGGGGTATTCATAATTATACCCTTCCCCGTTAGAATTAGCATAAGTATTATATAATTGATTTATCTTTTCACTAGCAGGACCTGTGTGAGGTCATACCCATGTGACTAGAAGGGGCGGGGCCTCAGCCAACAGAAAAATGTTGCTCCTTGGTATCAGCTTTGTTGGCTGAGGCCCCGTCCCTTCTGGTCACATGGGTATGACCTCACATAGGTCTTGGAAGTGAAAAGTTAAATTGATAAATCGATTGTATAATACTTGTGCTAATTCTAACAGAGGGAGGGGATAACTTTGAATACCCCCCAGATATTATCTGATCCTTAGCTGCTGTCACTCAAAAAGCTGCTGATTTTTATAAACTTTACTTTCTTGGATTTCAAAACCTATAAATCCGAGCTGACCACAACAGGTATGTATACAATCAGCATGATAGTGCCAGTATAGCACTGGCTTTAGCTTATACACGAAAATCCTGGTGATTAATTCCCTTTAATAATACAGAAAAGCTTTGATTCTGTTTTTAAAAATGCAGCAGCTTTATTTTGTATGGGGTTTTTTCAGCCTCCACATTAGAAGCTTATAGAAAAAAAACCCACCAAAACTACACAATTCAGCATAGTCTTTAAATGCACAGCGCAAGAAGATTTATGACATCACTTCCTCTTTGGTTGGATATTTAGTCCATGTTCACATGTAGTGTAAATTCTGCATTTCTTCTGCTGCTTTTAATTGTACAGACATTCTGCTGTGTTTAACTGTCCCAGCACAGTGAATGTGATTCCATGAAAACATCACCCCCTTCGCATCTAAAGATACTGATGAACTCTGCTGTTTTATTGTTTTTTTTTTTCTTTAGAGGCTTCTATGTTGATCTTAAAAAAAATGCATGTAATAAACTGCAGTTACTTTTTTAAGTGCAGAATCAAAGCTTTTCTGTACTATAAAACACACTTAAAACCGCGGCTTCACATCTGCACTAAAAAGCATCAAATATGGCGAAAAATGCATCAAAAATGCAATAATCAGATAAGATTGTTATTGTGTAGTTTGGCAGACATCTGCAGAAAACAAAAAAGCACAGTATTTATGCAACGTGTGAATACGGCCGTACAGACACAAAAAAAAACAACATGTCATAAGGTGATGTTACATTTAGATGAGAAAGTTCTGGCTGCTATGACTATGAATGAATAAACAGTCCTGGGGGTCTGCTGAATGTCGCTCACTGCCAAATGGGTGTGGCTAGGAGTGTGGTCAAATTTTTCCGCACTTTCTGTTTTTCGAAAGTTGGAAGGTATGATGTTATGCACTTGTGACGCCCCTGAACTATTCAGGTCGTCACAGGGTACTGCACAAACTGCCCTCCCCGTGCAGTATTCAACCTCCCATGGTTCTGGGTCTCTATCCTACAGTACTGCCTCCACCAGCATTCACAAATCCTAGATACACCTTGCACTACAGTTGTCAGGCACACCAGTGGGCTGCTTAAGCAGGAATAGGGCCGCCCACCTAGGGGTCAGACAGACTGGTGGGAGGGAAGTCAGCGAGGGAGGAAGTGCAGAGCAGAGCTGACAGGCAGAACAGAAGTAGCTCCAGTGTGTGAGGAGCTGGGAGTAGCAGCTCTCCGGAGTCGAGTGGTAGCCCTCGAGCTGAGAGGAGCTCTGAGGAAGCTGGGAGTTGTAGCTCCCAGGGGAGAAGTAAACTAGGTCGCAGACGGTGGTCTGGACCTAGAGGAGTCGGACCCCCAGTCGCAGGGGATTGAGGCTAGGGTGCCTGGAACCCGTCAAGGAGGACTGTCAACAGCCTGGTCCTATCACTGGTCCGGGTCGAAGGCACGTCGGGGTACACGAACCCTAGGTGGGGAGAAGCTTCAGGCGACCCGGCAATTAACCTGCGGAGGACAGGACCTTTATGGACTGTTCCCACCCAGCTCAGAGATCGGGGGCACTATCGCAACGAGGGGAATAGGGCTTTCCTAGCAAGCAGCTCACTGAAATCCCAAGCGTGAGCTCCTGAGAGCAGGCTCCTTCACTTAGCCATAGTGGGAAGCGGGGCCCGGAAAGCTCTAAGCTACTGGGCCACAACGGACAATCTAAACTTTTGTGCCAGGAGGCAGGTTACGGACCACCAGGCAGTGCTGCAGGGGACCGTACCCGGACGAGCTCCCCTCGAGAGGCAACAGCAGTCAGAGACTTGATTTACCCTGTTGTCAGCGTCTGCTTAATTGCTGAGTGAGTACCCGACTGGCCCCTGCACCGAGTCCCCGCATCACCATCCAGAGTCCCGGGGCCTACCCCTACCCGTGGAGAGTAACATCATCTTGCTGCCCCACTCCATCACCCCGGGTACTCCAAACGGCAGCGGCGGTACTCCCAATTACCACGGGTGGCGTTACGAACTATACCAAATCCCCTGTAAATACTCCCTTTTCCATTTGAGTGTGGCCCCTAGCCCCCGGGTCCGGAGACCCTTGAACAACGAGTAATCACCACCACTGGATCTGAGAGGTTCAATCCGCTGCTGGGGCGGCACACAATTGTTAGAAAAACAGCAGCCGTATGTAGCAGCACTAAGGCACAATTTTAAAGGTAAGGTCTCGCATTTTTTTATTTATTTTTGTATTAATAATAGTGATTATGAAATCAAGTATTTTTAGTACAAAATTAAACTCACTGTTTATTTAGTTTGTATTTAATTTTAGTTTTACTGACACACTAAGCGCTGCCATTTTGGATATGCTGTGTGTAACGACAGTTACTCACCTCCTTTATGGCAGCCCCCAGGGCATTGGGTCTGATAATCGCACTCCAACCCCTATACATAACACAGGAGAGCTCCCTGCTATGACCTGGACACGCCCACTGGACTGTCGAGATCACAGCAGAGGGAGGAGATCAGCGCCATCTTTGTGGAGCTCACATGGTATGCTATGTGCTGCACTTTCACCCTGTCACCTATTCGGTATGTGTGAGTACCAGCACCGGGCCGCCGCTGCTACCCCCCAGCTCTCCCCGCCGCTACGGTCTCCCCCCACCACTCTCCCGACTGCCGCCACTACCACATCCACCACTCTCCCCACCATAACTCCCACCACTCCCCCCGCTCTCGTGTGCTCACCTTGGGCCTCTGCTCCTCAGCTCAGCAGAGCACAGTATACTGAGAAGCGCGGTATACAGCTGAATGTGGTATATTGAAAAGTGCGGTATACATGGGCGTGCGTGCTGCAGAGCATTGTGGGCGTATGTGCTGCAGGGCATTGTGGGCGTGCGTGCGTCAGGGCATTGCCGGCTGGCTTGCATGCAGCAGAGTATTGCGGGCAAGCTTGCATGCAGCAGAGCCTTGTGGGCGGGCTTGCATGCAGCCGAACCTTGCGAGCGGGCGTGCATGCAGCGGAGCCTTGTGGATGGGCGTGCATTCAGCAGAGCCTTGCGGGCAGGCTGGCATGCGCCAGAGCCTTGCGGGCGTGCATGCAGCAGAGCATTGCAGGCGGGCGTATGTGCGGCAGACCATTGCAGGTGGGCGTGCGTGCGGCAGAGCATTGCTGGTACGGGGTGTGCAGAACGATATGTGGGGAGCACTATGCAGCTGTCCTTGGTGACACTTTAGACATATTAGGATCACTTTGCGGTCACCATCAAAATGGCTCCTCACTGTGATCCTAAACTTCATTCTCCCTTATCCTTTTGGAAACACCCAGAAGGGGAGGGGGAGGTGGCATCACACACAGGAGAGCAGATTCCGCCCACTTTTACTGCAGCTGTAATGTGAGATATTTCTACAGTACTTCTACAGTAGGATTTCAGCAGCTGCTACCCCTAGTGTTTGACTGGAAAATATCAAACTTTTTAATTTTTTTTTAGATTTTGCGCAATTAAAAACAAATAATATTTAAACAAAACATTAAAATCATTAATACTTTACATTTTTTTAGTTATTGAAATTTTTTTGGACGCAACAGTGCAGAATGCTGACAGGGCGTATATATATACAAATTGGCAGCATTCTGCAGTCTAGGTACACACACAAATGATAGAGAAAGCCCAGATAACCCCTTTAAGACTATGATCACTGGGAATTTATTGATGTACAGTGCCTACAAGTAGTATTCAACCCCCTGCAGATTTAGCAGGTTTGAGAAGATGCAAATAAGTTAGAGCCTGCAAACTTCAAACAAGAGCAGGATTTATTAACAGATGCATAAATCTTACAAACCAACAAGTTATGTTGCTCAGTTAAATTTTAAAAAATTTTCAACATAAAAGTGTGGGTCAATTATTATTCAACCCCTAGGTTTAATATTTTGTGGAATAACCCTTGTTTGCAATTACAGCTAATAATCGTCTTTTATAAGACCTGATCAGGCCGGCACAGGTCTCTGGAGTTATCTTGGCCCACTCCTCCATGCAGATCTTCTCCAAGTTATCTAGGTTCTTTGGGTGTCTCATGTGGACTTTAATCTTGAGCTCCTTCCACAAGTTTTCAATTGGGTTAAGGTCAGGAGACTGACTAGGCCACTGCAACACCTTGATTTTTTTCCTCTTGAACCAGGCCTTGGCTTTCTTGGCTGTGTGCTTTGGGTCGTTGTCTTGTTGGAAGATGAAATGACGACCCATCTTAAGATCCTTGATGGAGGAGCGGAGGTTCTTGGCCAAAATCTCCTGGTAGGCCGTGCTATCCATCTTCCCATGGATGCGGACCAGATGGCCAAGCCCCTTGGCTGAGAAACAGCCCCACAGCATGATGCTGCCACCACCATGCTTGACTGTAGGGATGGTATTCTTGGGGTCGTATGCAGTGCCATCCAGTCTCCAAACGTCACGTGTGTGGTTGGCACCAAAGATCTCGATCTTGGTCTCATCAGACCAGAGAACCTTGAACCAGTCTGTCTCAGAGTCCTCCAAGTGATCATGAGCAAACTGTAGACGAGCCTTGACATGACGCTTTGAAAGTAAAGGTACCTTACGGGCTCGTCTGAAACGGAGACCATTGCGGTGGAGTACGTTACTTATGGTATTGACTGAAACCAATGTCCCCACTGCCATGAGATCTTCCCGGAGCTCCTTCCTTGTTGTCCTTGGGTTAGCCTTGACTCTTCGAACAAGCCTGGCCTCGGCACGGGTGGAAACTTTCAAAGGCTGTCCAGGCCGTGGAAGGCTAACAGTAGTTCCATAAGCCTTCCACTTCCGGATGATGTTCCCAACAGTGGAGACAGGTAGGCCCAACTCCTTGGAAATTGTTTTGTACCCCTTGCCAGCCTTGTGACCCTCCACGATCTTGTCTCTGATGGCCTTGGAATGCTCCTTTGTCTTTCCCATGTTGACCAAGTATGAGTGCTGTTCACAAGTTTGGGGAGGGTCTTAATTAGTCAGAAAAGGCTGGAAAAAGAGATAATTAATCCAAACATGTGAAGCTCATTGTTCTTTGTGCCTGAAATACTTCTTAATACTTTAGGGGAACCAAACAGAATTCTGGTGGTTTGAGGGGTTGAATAATAAATGACCCTCTGAATAAACTTTTCACAATTTAAAAAAAAATAAAAAAAGAAATAACATTCTTTTTTGCTGCAGTGCATTTCACACTTCCAGGCTGATCTACAGTCCAAATGTCACAATGCCAAGTTAATTCCGAATGTGTAAACCTGCTAAATCTGCAGGGGGTTGAATACTACTTGTAGGCACTGTAAATTTTTCTAGCTGAAAAATTCAGCAACAAGAAAATGTGTCTTTTTTAATCTGGTTTTATAATGACACTTTTTTATGTTGTTTTGATGCGGTATTCCTGCTTGCTTTTTTATGTATTTGTAATTATAATATAATGTGTAGCAATAGAGTGCATTGTTTGTGTATTTCCACTGCAAAATGTTGCTCCCCAAAAATCTGATCAAAAGCCACAATAAAACTCATTGCAAAAACTTGTGTAACTGCATGGCAAGGAGAAAAATGTATTGCCAGTGTGTAGATGAATGCTAATCTGTGGCTGATGGTTGTACGAGGACTTTCTAAAATTCTTACCTTTTCCCTGTTTCAGTCTATGTTCTAGTGTCCGTTCTATGGCCCACATTTCTTAGCCCATACATTACATTTTGCCTGGTTATGCATGGCAATTTTACATTTTTTACATACTTCCTTACACATTATATTTTAACAGATTAATTAATTAACTCTCCAAGGCTTTAATCTAATGCAAGGATTTATGACTCCAAAAGCCTCAGAGAATTGTCTTATTAGTTAGAAATCACACTTGTCATAATTACTCAATGCTTAATGATTTTACTGCCTGACTGCAAGAAAACATTAGTTAATGAGCTCAACAAAGGCACACATATTTTTTGATGAGGAATGTACATGTCATGCTCCATGGTATCCCGACAGAGTCTACAACCCTGGTCCTGCACCACTAGCAGACCCCTGAATATGGAGAACTACTGCGTGAACATTGCTTGGTGCAAGTGACATTGATTTCATTTTAACCATTTTGAAGTTTGTTTTTTTTTGTTTTTTTTTTTAAAAGGCCACCTGGAATTTCTCTTTCCAATCCATATAGACTATCATTAGCATGCATGCGAACTCTGCTCAAATGTTCAGGAGACTCACAGAAAATTAGAAATCCAGGACTATATAGTAAGAGAACAAGGTGCACGTATGCCAATTGGATAAAAAATTATATTCCAATGGGTGCTACAACTATAAGGAGAAGTAACCAAGAACAAGGGGAGAAAAGGGCCTCAATAGAAACAAGTGCACACCAATATATAAACAAGATATATAAATGTTATTATGTCCGGAACATACAAGACACAAATGGACGATTAAAATCATTTAAGAACAAAGCGGCCATCTGTCCCATACAGTACATATAATTCTGTGATAAATATAATATTGTTTGAAATATATGGTCCCCAAATATATACAAATACGGCAAAAATAGAAAAAACCTCTATAGAGCAGCGGTACAGTAAATGGGAAAAATAGGGGCATATATTATTATATATTCTAAAGCAAATAATAAGGATACAGGATAACCTCAAGAAGTGGTATAGTGAAAAGATGACATTTGGCTAAACCTGAATATATCCTATATTAGAATGCACCCACAGGTCACAATAATGTCACACTATAACATCATAACAGAATAATGTATAGGATGACCCCTGTGGAATGGCCATACAAAATACAAGAAATAGTTACAGCTGTAATGGCCTAATGCAAAGACTGCAATCAAGTACACAATGTGACAACTGGTCTCCAGACATGTATTATAAAGAGTAGCCTCTATAATAATAATAATAATCCATTATTGATAACTGATTACAGAGACCCTATGAAAAGACTAAATAACACGGATAACCAGAAGACGATACCCAATTAGACAGGAAAAAACCTTTAGCCACACATTGAATGAAAAATAAATAAATCAATACTGTGCAAGGGAGAATGTAAATCCCTGAATACTACAATACCATGTCTAGACTCTGTTAACCGCTGCACGAGAAATATGGGGACCCAAGGTAAGAGGGACGGTCTGCCCGACGCGTGTCGTCGCCTATTGCGGCTTCATCAGGGGCAAGTGTATTTGTGTCTTGTATGTTCCAGACATAATAAAATTTATATATCGTCTTTATATATTGGTGTGCACTTGTTTCTATTGAGGCCCTTTCCTCCCCTTGTTCTTGAATCCAGGACTATGTGAAAAGTAGATCTCCTGGGTGATGTTTTTTTAATGTACTATATACTCACCTCCTCCATTTCGTCACGTCTCTCCACTCCCGGGTGCTGCCACCTCAGGATGTCGTATGTGGCAGCTTCTGGGAGTATTGAGGCATGCAGGAAGAAAGAGAAGTGTTCGTACATCAGATTTAGGGTGTCGTATAGTCCCAGGCACTTGTATCAAGAGGGGTTTGGTACGTAGTCTGTATAAAGAGTGGTTGGTCTGGAATCAGTATTAAGGAGTGGCTGCAATTTTCTTGACAGTCTAGTCTGGGGTCTTTGTTTATTTTAGGGTCTGGACTGGGCTATATTTAGAGTAGGGGTCCCCAGTCTGAGGCTTGAGAACCACATGCAGCTCACAGGCTCATGATGAGTGGCTCCCTGCTGTCTGCCAGATTGGTGCATTAGCACCAGGTCTTGCAAATAGTTATGAAGAGCAGGTCTCCACAGAAGTAAAGATCTGGATGCCTATATACTGGCCTTGGGGGTTTAGAGATAATTTAAGTATAATAGGCTGAAGACAGAATGAAACTACCTGTCAGAGGAGGCTCCTGAAGCTGGATGTGACAGTTTGGTGGGAGTACTTGATGTGAGAATACTGAGTGGGAACCCCTCAATCTTGGTCAACTTCCTCAGTGAGATTTCTTAGGAAATGGTTTACTGTCATAATACCGGTAATGGGTCTCTGGATGTCATTACCATGAGGGGTTTGGGAGCTAGATGAGGCTCACAACCCTCTCAGAGCTGAATGTGGCTCTCTACCCTCTCAGAACTCGATGTGGCTCTGTAGGTCAAAAAGGTTGTGGAAACCACTAATGTAGAGATTCAGTTGCATGGTCTGTATTTGTTTAAGTGATCTGGTCTGTTTTATGTATAGGAGCTCATCATCATGGGGTGTGATGAAGTGGTTATATGTACTAAAAAGTGTAATGGGTAGCACATGGTGCACTAGATTGTACCTCACTGTTTTGAATTTCATTGATTGCAAGAGTTACGTAAATGGCCCTGCACTACATGATCGTGGCAAGTTTTCCAGTGTTGAATCTAAAATTCATCATTGCTGTAGCTAAGGGCTTATTCAGACGACCGTTTTGTGTCTCCTAATAGTGACAGCTCCTTATCAGTGGGATAAAACAGATCTAGAGACTCATGGGAGCCCCTCACCTGGTAAGATTGTGCAAATTGTAAGCACAACACTGCGTAGGACGTGAGGAATGGTAGGTCTTGAGGAATGGTAGCTCTTGAGGAATGGTAGGGCTTGAGGAATGGTAGGTCTTGAGGAATGGTAGGGCTTGAGGAATGGTAGCTCTTGAGGAATGGTAGGGCTTGAGGAATGGTAGGGCTTGACTATTGCTGCAGTGGCTGAACCTGACCAAGTCAGCCACGGAATTTATGGAAAAAGGAAAAAGTGGAGCATGCAGTGGTTGCGTGTGCTGCCGGGTCCAGAGGAAACAGAGTAACCAGGAGATGGGAAAGAGAGAAATTTTATTGACAACTCCCCTCTTTCCAGTCTTCCGATTACCCTGTTTTCTCTGGACACAACAGTGACAGGCGCAAATAATCATGTGACCTATTTTTGAAGCACTGTACATGTATGATGGTTTCCGGGAACGCACTGCACATTGTGCCGTAAAGTACTGTGGATATTAGGAAGAGATTAACAAATTGTATCTCAACCTGGATCGCTACAACACTCAATTAAGGTCTTATAAAGCCACTTTAGTTGTGGCCCGGCCCAGTTGTCACTGGTCAAAGTGAGCGTCAAGCGTGTGAGCACTTTACCAACAAGACAATGATCCAAAACTTACATCTGTTGTATTTCAGAAGAAAAGATTTAGTTATTCAGTGGCCAAGTGTCTCCTGATCCGATTTGTTGCTGTCCTTAAAAATCATTGAAGTCATACAAAATACTCAAAATACTAGATGTAGTAGTGTTTGATGTTGGGTGTATTCATTTTAAACAACTAATAATGAAAGTTATACAATTAACCTTACTTTGATGTTATTTATAGTAAAATAATAAAACTCTAAATTTTTTATATTATTCTTGTGTTGAGTGAGATATTGATTAAAATCTTACTTTTCATAGGAGGTGTACTTATTTATGCTGAGCAGTGTAGGTACATGTATACAAGTATACATCATAGGAAGTTGGATCAGCTATCAATACATTTTTTTTTCCATGTTCTCTTTTATTTTGATATTGGGGAATTTGTGCTGCATATAAAAAAGTGCTGTTAGCAGGACAATATGGTGACTGAGCACAACTCGGTATATACTCTGTCTGGAAATCTAGGATAATGCAGACTGTAGCTTCTTTCCCACAATGCCAGTCATTTGTCTTAACATGATTTTTTGACAGCGATATAAATCAGTATGTATCACAACGAGTGATTTACATTGATTATATGCCAGACTGCAGATCATTTCTGTGTTATTAAGAGAAATGACAGAAGGCATTCCTGCAGAAACAGTCATATTTCCATCAGTCCCTCATTGATGCCATCGTATTTTTTATTTCATCAAATTACAAGTCTCATATACAAGACAGATTTAAAGAGCTTTAATAAATTCTGCTTTAAAGGGAATCGGTCACCAAATCTATGATATATAAAAATATTATATATATATATATATATATATATATATATATACACAGTACAGACCAAAGGTTTGGACACACCTTCTCATCTATAGAGCAACTGTTAAGAGGAGACTTTGTGCAGCAGGCCTTCATGGTAAAATAGCTGCTAGGAAACCACTGCTAAGGACAGGCAACACGCAGAAGAGACTTGTTTGGGCTAAAGAACACAAGGAATGGACATTAGACCAGTGGAAATCTGTGCTTTGGTCTGATGAGTCCAAATTTGAGATCTTTGGATTCAACCACCATGTCTTTGTAGAAAAGGTGAACGGATGGACTCTACATGCCTGGTTCCCACCGTGAAGCATGGAGGAGGAGGTGTGATGGTGTGGGGGTGCTTTGCTGGTGACACTGTTGGGGATTTATTCAAAATTGAAGGCATACTGAACCAGCATGGCTACCACAGTATCTTGCAGCGGCGGGCTATTCCATCCGGTTTGCATTTAGTTGGACCATCATTTATTTTTCAACAGGACATTGACCCCAAAAACACCTCCAGGCTGTGTTAGGGCTATTTGACTAAGAAGGAGAGTGATGTGGTGCTACACCAGATGACCTGGTCTCCACAGTCACCAGACCTGAACCCAATCGAGATGGTTTGGGGTGAGCTGGACCGCAGAGTGAATGTAAAAGGGCCAACAAGTGCTAAGCATCTCTGGGAACTCCTTCAAGACTGTTGGAAAACCATTTCCGGTGACTACCTCTTGAAGCTCATCAAGAGAATACCAAGAGTGTGCAAAGCAGTAATCAAAGCAAAAGGTGGCTACTCTGAAGAACCTAGAATATAAAACATATTTTCAGTTGTTTCACACTTTTTTAAGTATTTCATTCCACATGTTTTAATTCATAGTTTTGATGCCTTCAATGTGAATCTACAATTTTTAGAGTCATGAAAATAAAGAAAACCCATTGAATGAGGAGGTGTGTCCAAAGCTTTGGTCTGTACTGTATATGTGTATATATATATATATATATATATATATATATATATATATATATATATATATATACAGTACAGACCAAAAGTTTGGACACACCTCCTCATTCAATGGGTTTTCTTTATTTTCATGACTCTAAAAATTGTAGATTCACATTGAAGGCATCAAAACTATGAAAAAAAATAAAGGGAACACTTAAACACTTAAACAACAGAATGATATTTATGATATATTTAAAACGAGAAGTTTACATATTCTATCTAAAAGAACACATATTCATGTCTTTCTCACTATCTGGCATGAAATGAGGATAAACCTTTCCCATTTTAGGTCAATTAGGAACCAATAAAAAGGCCTTAAAACATTCTCTCTCCCTCATTATTCTGGCATTTGGCAAATATAAATAACTTTGATTCCTAACTGATTTAAAACGGGAAAGGTTTATTCTGATTTCATGTCAGATAGTGAGAAAAACATGCAGGTGTGTCTTTATAGATAGTTTATGTGAACTTCTGATTTCAACTGTATTTGTGCAGGTGTCTCTGCACAGTAGAACAATGTACCACAACTAGAGAGTCTGCTAAATCTTCCTGATGGTCTTTTGCAGTCAAGTGGGGGTTCTGATTTGCCTCTAGTGGAAATGAGAGGACCCGTGGAAGTTTGGTTATTATTATTATTATTATTATTATTGTTTATTTATAGAGCACCATTGATTCCATGGTGCTGTACATGAGGGGGTTACATACAGAATACATATACACGTTACAATGGACAGACTAGCACAGAGGGAAGAGGGCCCTGCCCTTGCGGGCTTACATCCTAAAGGATTTTGGGGAGGAGACGGTTCAATGGTTTGAGTCGGACTTTAGATAAAGTTCAGTTTGGGACCCGAACTTGACCTGAATCCCAATGGAAGTCACTAATTGGGTAGTTCAAGTCTCCGTCCATGCAGCCAGCCATAAACAGATCACTTCCAGGGGAGGGTAGGCAGGGTTTTTCCATTTTTATTTTGTTTGATGCACACTCCTTCTAATCACGCTGTTGTTACTCCTAGTGCAGACCATTCGAACACTGCAAGCAGCTCACACTGAGCTGAGCATCAAGTGTACCTGAGCACAGCGATGCTCGCACGAGCGGTTTGCATACGTAAAGCACCCGAATTCCGAACTTGAACTTAATTTTTTTTTTAGCATTTTATTTTGCTATAGTTAAGAATATTTACTTACTATCCCGGGCAACACCGGGTAATACAGCTAGTAATGATTATAAAAACCGCCATCTGATTACAGTGCATCCAATAACTTTTGTTGTGTTCCACAATTTGTGTTAGTATTTTACACTACATTATTCAGATATCCAAAAAAGTTAATTTATATTGCTTTTTTATTTCTTTTTAGATTAAAAGCTCTCCAGTGACGGGAAAGAAACAAAATCATTTACTAGAAGTGAACCCCAGCAGAAAAGTGAAGTCCCATCCTTCAGTTTCCTGGATATCATTTAAGAATGGAATCAGAATGTTGAAAATCCAAATGTTTTTTATTCTTTGTTTTGTAGAAATTTCTTTCAAGGCTCGTGAACGCTGCACTATTACCATTGCAGAACCTGCACATTATATGGGCCTGTAACATGGCAGCCATAGAATTATATGGATCCTTCCTATTCTGCAGAGGTTTTCATTTTGAATCCAATCAATATGGTGGCATACTCCATCAGGTGTTCAATTATGGAGAATATCCCCTTAGGCTAAGGACACACATCTGGCTTTTCTTCCGTTTGTCGGATCCGGCGCGCTCCCGTACACTGTGTACAGTACAGTGGCTGAGCGACAAGCTCCGGTCACGTGCTGTCATGTGACCAGAGCATGTGACCAGGAAGTTGCAGCGCAACCACTGTACTGTACACACTGTACGGGAGCGAGCCGGATCCGACAAACGGGAGAAAAGCCGGATGTGTGTCCTTAGCCTTAGTAAGGTGCGGCCTTTTCTTAGTTTAAAGTCCCAGAGATTTCAGACGCATTCATAAAAATATTGTGCAAACAGCTCTGCTGTGCTCAAGGAGTCTGAAGGTGCCCATGAACCTTAAATAACTATTAGCTGAACAAGATACCTCTACCAGTATCTTCATACATATGCATGCTAGGCTCATCTGAGCAGCCATTTGTTCTAAATAGGGAGAGTTTAGTAAAGCTTGACACCCATTGGTAACCCCAGGCCAAATGTTCATCCGGCATACAATTATCTCTCCCAGTATGTGAGCTGAGTTGAGTAGACAATTTGTGAGACTTTGCTCCTTCAGATAGGTCAGTGGACAATGACCATAGGATGAGAGGCTCACAAATCTCTTACCTTTCAGAATCTCAGTGTGGCTTTTGATTCACCTGGCCGGGGCAATACCATTATTGCAATGTAGGACACAGATGACATTGCATTAACCCAGCTAATCAAAAACCTCGCTGGGGATCCCAAAAGGTAAAAGATTTGTGAGCTCCACATACAGCGAGTCACACTGTCCTGACCTATCTGATGGACCATAGTCCCACGAATCGATCTGCCAATTCTACATCTGAGCCCTTGGCTTTGCCACATGTTCATGTGTTTTCTAAGTAGAAAGATAAGAATGCCGCTGCCAGACTCCATCTCCATTCTTCTCTCACTCATTATCTTCTATCAGTGAAGGGTCTGTAGGCCCCAACACATATCAGATGGTTGTCTAGTCCTGGCAAGTTGGTGGGCATTGCCGATTTTCATCTAATGTGTACTGGGGTCTGAATGCATCTTTTGTAGTGACCCATCTCCTTGAAGAACAAGAGGCACTCCACATGCCACAAATTTGGCTTTGATTGAAGTACAGAATAGATGAACTGATTTTTTTGGATGTTGTATTACAACACTATACAACTTATACACTCTTCATAGCGTTAAATTTGCATTAAATTAGCATTTTACATGGTAGAATAAAGTAACTCAGAATAGCGCAATGCAAAGTTCATGTGAAATGATTTTTTAGGCTCACATCGTCTGTATAATTCAACTTATATACATAGACATTGTGAGGATAAAATACACAATTGTGAGAAAGCGAGTCTTGGCAAAAAAAAAATGCTTAAGTCTTCCTGTAAGAGTACATGCCCACAATAAGGACCGGCTGTGTCCTGAACACGGCGGGTCCTGACCTGCAGGGCCACGAGTCTCCTCCGCATTAGACCGCAGCTGGTCATGCCCAATGATCCTGGCTCGGGCAGTTGTGGTCTCTCTCTTCTGTTCTCTCTGCGGAGAACACTTACGACTCTGCAGCAAACAATTGACATGCTTGTGGCTTGGAAAGCCCCCTGCAGGTCAGTTTATGCTGCAAGCCGTAAATGCACCGAGGGCAGAGGATTTCTAGAAATCCCATCCACTGTGTTTGTACTGTACATCGCAGCGTTTTGGACACAGCTGAAGCATGCTGTGTCAAAAATTCTGTGAACAATGATCGTGGGTGCGTACCCTTAGGGTTTGCTCATATCTACATATATAAATGTTGATTAAACAGTCATATTTACAGGTAAGTGCCCCAGTGAGCTCACACTACTATATACACAAATTCCATATTCAAGATATAGAAACGGGAGAAAACGGAGTTCAAATGTGTCGCATATTTTATTAACATCCTTTTGATAATTTTCAAACACTGTCTATTGTCTGGTGTTTATTTTCATATGATGGTAAGGTATACATTCATACGATTAAATAAATTAACAAAAAAAGTTGATAACACACACTTAAAATCTTTTAAGTGTGTGTTATCACCATTTTTTGTTAATAAAATATAATAAAAACACATTTGAACTCCCTTTTCTCCCGTTTGTATATATATAAAAGTTAGCAAGTGTCATGCATGTCATGCGAATGCTATGCAAGTGTGCGATTTTTTTTGATAGCATCCACATAAAATGCTTATTCAGTGCGTTTTTAACATCATCTTATACATACATACTGTATGTAAACTTAAAAACTATTTGACGAAAATAATAAAACTATCATATACACTGAACAAATATATAAATACAACACTTGTTTTTGCTCCCATTTTTCATGAGCTGAACTCAAAGATCTAAAACTATTGCTATGTACAAAAAAAAAGGCCTTTATCTCTGGAATATTGTTCACAAATTTGTTTAAATCTATGTTAGTGAGCACTTGTCCTTTGCAGAAATAATCCATCCGCCTCACAGGTGTGGCATATCAAGATGCTGATTAGACAGCATGATTATTGCACAGGTGTGCCTTAGGCTGGCCACAATGAAAGGCCACTTTCATGACACAGTAGCTCTCAATTTTGGGGATTCCATGTTGAGAGGAGAATGGAAACTACGGCGTTTGCCTCAAATACTTCTGCAAAGTGTATGTTTTTATAATATTTAAATAATATATTAAAGACATTTCAGTAAATTATTTTCGTTAAGTTCTTAATTATATCATCTTTGCAGTAAAATGGGTGACAGAGATCAGAATATAAGTGACTAAGTGACAGATAATAGGCGTTCACCCAGGCAAAGTGGTCCACACCAAGTGAAACACGAGCAACCTGCAGGCAGGATGGATATCAAAAGTGGGAAGATAAGGTCCACCATGCAATCCGGCATTCCTATTTAAATCCTCTGATAACATCTTTATTTAATGTAATCCAATCCAAATAAATAGGCACAGAAACAGACAAGAAGAAGGAATACTCATTTTTTTTTACGTCTATTTATATTCCTATTTTATCTGGAATGAGTCACATTAAATAAAGATATTATCAGTGGATTTAAAAAGAAATAGATGGATCTCATGGTGGACCTTTTCTTCCCACGTTTGACAGATTGGAAAGCCTGTCATTTCAACTCCTATGAGGGTTGTTGCTACATATATCTAATTAGTTTAGCTGTCGAGGGTCCTTGAGCTGGGTGTCAACCCTCTGTGGGAGCCGTAATGTCAGTCAGTTGTCGCCTAGCATTCCCCGAAATAGATGTATTTATAGTGTGGCTGCATAACCATTACTACACCATGGCAATAGAGGACGCATCAATGACTTGTATTTACTGGAAGATGTATATTTTTAATCATAAACCTGGAGCTTCTAAACTCTATTAGAGATACTTCGATATGCATCAGCGTGTGTGTGTGTGTGTGTGTGCGCGCGTGCGCGTGTGTATGTGTATATATATATATATATATATATATACAGTAACCGTATATACTGTATATATACACTATTCATAAATGAAGACTCAGCTTTACTTTGGTTGAGTGTTGAGAAGGTCTTAACATTTTTGAAGATCTCAAAGTTTCACCAAAGTCTCTCTTCGTTCAGTCAGGTTTAAAGGGAACTGTCACTGGGATAACACTTGCCCTTTTGGTTGCCATTAGGACATTATGTAAAAATTCTGTTGGTAATGGCCCTGAAGAACACAATTTAGACTTTCCCCAGCCTGGAATTTCTCAAACATAGAGAAAATTGCAACCCCATTTCCAAAATTGTTGGGACTCTATGAAAAATATACATTGAGAACAAGTATGACTTAAGGCTGCTTTACACCAGACAATCTATCGTGCGATAGATCGTCGGGGTCACGGTTTTTGTGATGCACATCCGGCATCGCTGGCGATACCGGCCTGTGTGACACCTCCTAGCGACGCAGTATCGCTCACAAATCGTGAGTCGGGTACTGCTCGCTAGGTTCCATAATATCGTTTAATTTAGTTGACCATTGTTTCCGTGGTAGCACACGCCGCTCCGTGTGACACCACGGGAACGATGAGAAGCTCACCTGCCTCCCGCGGCCGCCGCCGGCTCTATGTGGAAGGAAGGAGGTGGGCGGGATGTTTACGTCCCGCTCATCTCCGCCCCTCTGCTTCTATTGGCCGGCGGCCGTGTAACGTCGCTGTGACGCCGAACGTCCCTCCCACTCCAGGAAGTGGACGTTCGCCGCCCACAGCGAGGTCGCACGAGAGGTAAGTATGTGTGACGGGGGTTACTAACTTTGTGCGACACGGGCAGCGATTTGCCCGTGACGCAAAAAGGACGGGGGCGGGTACGATCGATTGTGAAATCGCACAATCGGTCGTACCGTGTAAAGCAGCCTTTAGAAGTCATATTTTATTCACAATCACAACAGAACATTGAACACATCAGAAGTTAAACATTAGACATTTTTCCATTTCACTTGAAAAAATTAGCTCATTTAGAAAATGATGGCAGTAATACATCTCAATGAAGTTGAGACAGGGCCATGTCTACCATTGTGTTGCATCCCCTCTTCTTTTTACAACAATCTGGAAAATGAGGAGACCAGTTGCTGGAGTTTTGGGACAGGAATGTTACCCCATTCTTCTCTGACGTTGCCCCATTCTTCTTTCCTGTATTTTTTTTATGAGTTTACTTATGTTTTTTTATTGATGAAAGGTCTGGATTGCTGTTCATCACCCAAACTCTTTTTCTGTAAAGCCTTGCTGTTGTGATGGAAGCAATGTGTGTCTTGCTGAAACATGCAGAGTCTTCCCTGATGTAGACATTGATTAGATTGGGAACATTGGTAGTGTCTTTTAAGATGTGTAAGCTGCCCATGCCATAGGCACTGATTGTAACCCCATACCATCAGAGATGCGGCTTTTGATCTGAGCGCTGATGATAACCTGGTTGGATCCTCACCTATTGAGTCCTCAGAACACAGAGTTTACATAAAGAATTTAAAGTTTTGATTAATCTGACCACAGAACACTTTGCCATTTTGCCTCAATCCATTTCAAATGAGCTTTGGCCCAGAAAAGATGGCAGCGTTTTTGTATCGTGTATATGGCTTCCTCTTTGCATAATAAGAGCTTTAATTTGTATTTGTGGATTCCACAGCAAACTGTGTTCACAGACAATGATTTCTGGAAGCATTTATAAAGCCATGTAATGATTTACATAGCTGAATCATATCTGTTTTAATTCAGGGCCGCCTGAGGGATAGTATATCGAATTCATCCAATCTTGACCATCGGCCTTGTTCCTTGTACCACAAGGATTTTCACCTGAATCTCTGAATCCTTTGATGATATTATGTATGGAAGATAGTGAAATTTTCAAAGTTTTTGCAATTTTACATTGAAATAGATTTTTCTGTAATTGTTCCACAAGTTTTAGACACAGTTGTTCACAGATAGGTGACTTTCTAACCATCTTTGCTTCTGAGAGACTCTGCCTCTCTAGCATACTATTTTTATGCACATGTAACTTAGTTGAATATTCATCCTCCAGCTGCTTTCATTACTACCACTTACTTTTCTAGCCTTTTGATCATCTCAGGTTTTTTTTAGATGTGTTGCTTCCACCAGTTTCTCATTGATTTTTATCAAATTAAATGGAAATTTGTCTAACTTTCAACTTCTGGTCTGTGCTCTATTTTGTTGTGAATAAAATATGGCTAGTAGCAGTGTCCAATTCATTGCTTTCTTGTTGTTTTTTACTGTTTAACGTGTCCCAACTTTTGGAGAACCGAGGTTGTACTGTAGATTGTTTTCAAGTACATTACAAATACAAAGTTTCTGTTAAGTAAAGGAGGTATTCCAGCTGTCAGAACTCAGAAGAGTTTACATTTATTACACATACATGTCATCTGCTTGAATACCTGTTTAAGGCCCTGTGCGCACTTACCGGATTTTGCCGCGGATTTTCTGCGGATTTGCTGCATGTTTCGCTGCAGAAAATGTTCATAACATCTGTGCAGTGAATCACGAGCAAATCCTATGGAGAAAAAAAACTCCTGTGCGCACTAGGCGGATTTTGACAGCTGCATGTTTTGCTGCGTGATTCCCGCAGCAAAAACAATTGCATGTCACTTCTTTTCCGCACGTCGCTGCGGGATTTCACTCCATTGACTACAATGTAATCGTGAAATCCCGCAGGGAATAACGCAGGCAGCAAGTTCTGTGCGGTTCACTGCGTTTTCCTGCGTTATTCCCTGCGGTATTTCGCGGTTTACCTGCAGTAATGTACATCGCTTGCCTGCGGTTTTGCAGGGAAGTGATGTCATTATGACAGGAAGAGGAAGCGGAGCAGAAAGTAAACAAACACACACACACACACACACATCACAGACACACACAGACATCACAGACATAGAACACAGACACAGACATAGACATATAGAATACACATAGAAAGCAAACGGAAATATAGAAAAAAAAACACGCGGGCTCCGCTGTATTTTTACCATCCAGCCGAGGTAAGCACACAGCGGCGGCCCGGTATTCTCAGGCTGTGGAGGGAGAGGGGCAGGGTTAATGTCCCCCGCCTCACTCCCACCTCCCGCAGCCGAGAATATCAGCCGCAGCTGCCCCGGGACTGTCGCATCCATTATGCGGCACTACCGGAGTGTCCCCGGCTCTTCTTGTCGCCGTGATGCAGTGGCAATCAAGGTAATGTAAGGAGTTAATGGCGGTGGATCACCGCCATTAACTCCAGGCTTGATCATGGCAGCGTCTATGTGACAGCTGACATGATCAACGCATAAGTAAAGTGAAAAAACACACAGAAAAATCCTTTATTTTAAATAAAACACAAAAAAGCCTTGTTCACCCTTTTATTAACCCCTCCCGAAACAAAGCTCCGGCGTAATCCACAGCTCCGGCGTAATCCACAGCTCCGGCGTCCTGCGATGCTTGCATCCAGCCGCGACTGACACAGACACTGCTGAATGCAGCCTCGCAGCGAGATAGCAGAGGTAACTCCAGGGCATTTCCCACGGCCGGTAATGTGAACTCACTGTCGACCGTGAGAAATGCAGCGATCTGTCCTCTATCTATCTATCTATCTATCTATCTAACTATCTATCTATCCCTGTCTATCTATCCCTCTGTCTGTCTATCTATCTATTCTTCTGTCTATTTCTCTATCTCAGAATAAAATAACTTTTTTTTTCTTTTTTTTTTTCAATGTGCTTTATTGCATTGAATGCAATAAAGCACATACCAACCCGCACGCGGCAAAACCGCGGCAATACCGCGAACAATACCGCAGTAAAACCGCGGCAAACCGCATGCGGTTTTCGGGTGCGGTTTGCCGCGGGTGCGGTAATCTTTGAATACCTGCGGAATTTTCTTGAGAAAATTCCATTTTCCAGTGCGCAAGAAGGACCCTGAATGCCATCAGCATGACAATGGCGTAGGGAATTTTGTATGTTGTAGCAGGAGTCAAGTATGTGTGGTCCTTCTTTATAAAACCCTACTTGCTTTATGTAAAGAGTTGAGTGTTTAGCTATTTCTGAAATGGAGTTTCCCATTCGAGCAATCATTGAGAGTAAAAATCTGACCAATCTAATTTTTATTACTTATCTAGATAATTTATGGTCTTGAATATCCCTTTAAGTAGTGCCAGGAGCTGCAGCCTTGGTCCTATATGTTGTTGCTTAGCTTACTAACATGACAGGCAAATTATCACCATCATGTCCTTGGCTAATATAAGAGCTTTTGACAAGGGCACATGAGACTTCTTAGCCCTTGCACCCTGTAGCATCTGTATGTTGCCATATGCGTATTCCATGAACCGGTGACAGGTCCTTTGTAAGTAGCGTTGCATTGTACTGTGCTAGTCCTTAGATGAGGATCCCACTTGGTTTACCTCAATGTTCCTACTGGTCCTTTTAATGGAATATTTAATATCAAAAGGTCCTCTGAACGTCTAGCCTGTTGTCCATGTTTCTTTCTTGTGACAGCGATTGAGCAATATATTATTTATTCTCACTACAAACTGACAGAAACCTCAGCAGATGTCATTGCACTGCTCCGCACATTTCATTGTCTGTGGAAATAAACTATTTATGACTGTCATTTTCTAAGCTATTTTTACTTTATTGTGTCATGAGCCATGGACAATAAGCAGAGCGATTGTGTGCATTCTGGAGTCATAACTCTTTTCCAGGATTTATGTGTCTGTGTTCTTTCTATTGCAGCTTGTCAATGAATAAACACTTATACAAATGAATGGTGATAATTGTTTACTAATTTATGGTTATAGCAATATATTATTTTTTTTTACTTGTTTTGTCATGAAATTTGCATAAAAAGCACAAACAAAATGTCTCCCATGGCTTTAAATGTGAGATCTGAATTGCCATTCATACAACCAGACAAGAAGTGGCCCACAGGGGAGCAGGTGAATTTCCTGGTGGGCCACTGTACAGGAACTGGCACAATACACCTGGTTCACTATGTACAGACAAAGGAAACATCTCATGATTCATTTGACAAATACTGAATTTATTATTTTATTATTATTATTATTATTATTATTATTATTATTATTATTATTATTATTAATGATTAGGATTATTAGGATTATTATTATTATTATTATTATATTGAAACAATGGGTAATTAGTAGTGATGGGACCTAAGTGGATTAAAAAAAAAAAATCTAGTTCCGGACCGAGACTGATCCTGGGTATCTAGCGGAACGCCGACCTCCATATAAGTCTGGTGATTAAAAATGGTGGTAAAAGGGATAGGGGCATATGAGCAAGCACTTCATACTTACCCAGTCACTGGCGCAGCTGTAAATGTTCCTGTGGCTGCTCATTCACTTCCGGGGCCGCGCATTAGGCTTCTTGTATATGCACTGCTTTCTTTGCCCATCGGCATCTGTGATTGGTTGCAGCCAGATGCGTTCTAACCCTATAGCTTACAGTAAAAATAAATTTAAAAAAATTGGAGCACAGATAACGCATAAGCTAAAATAGAAGCTGCAGCCCTAGCCGATCGCTTATCTTGGCTGTGTATCAAAATAAGAGAAACCGCATGTGTTTTTCTTTTTTAAATTTAAATGATTTCAAAAACCGACATGTGGTTCCCTTCAATTTTGATACCCAGCCATGATAAATCTAGTGAACTGGGGACTGGTATTATCAAGCTGGAGAGACACATGCTTATTAGGCCCTCCTAGCCTAAAAATAGCAGCCTGCCCCTTACCTGGCTCTTCCAGATTGGCAATTAAGGTAATAAGGGGTTAATCAAAACTCACAGCTGCCACTAAGCCCTAGATTAGTGATGGGGAGGGTCTATGTGATACCCCCCCATTACTAATACTGTAAATGAAAGTAAATAAACACAAGCAACAAAAAATCCTTTATTTGAAATAAAAGACAAAAAAACACCCTCTTTCACCACTTTATTAACCCCCAAAACACCCTTGAAGGTCCGATGAAATCCACACAAAGTTCCACAATGATTCAGCTCTGCTACATCTGAAATTACAGTGCGTGATCATGGAACATGTCAACGCGCTGTTACTGCAGGCAGAGAATGAGCCACGATCAGCAGTGATGGAACATGTCAACACGCTGTTACTGCAGGCAGAGAATGAGCCACGATCAGCAGTGATGTCACTCAGGTTAGTTGTGCTGAAAAAAGATAAGGGGGTACCTTTCCCCTACTGGGATCTCCACCAGCAACAGTTAAATCTGAAACTCAAAAAGGGGGAAATAATTGCTGTATAAAGGGATCAACCAGTAGACTGGATAAATATAAATTGATTTTTATTGGTACAAAAAATTACGTTTATGCATACAAAAATTCACACACAAGAAAAGTGATAAATTAAAAACATTTAAAAAGTCAAACAATAGACTCTCACCGTATACCCCATGCCTGGACCTATAATAAAGTCCTGGCACAATATCCCTGTACAAAGTATAGGCAAAAACACCCAGTATAATACAGACCAGTCAAATGCAAAACAACATACATTTACTTTTCCAAATAGAAGCTGAAAGGTGCTATTAGAATAATCTCGCCATATCTGACACCATCATCTAAATCAGTGTTTCTCAACTCCAGTCCTCAAGACCCACCAACAGATCATGTCTTCAGGTTTTCCTCGATATTAGACAGGGAATAATTCCATCACCTGTGCAACATTAAGGAAATCCTGAAAGCCTGCTTGAGGAAAACCTGAAAACATGATCTGTTGGTGGGTCTTGAGAACTGGAGTTGAGAAACACTGATCTAAATCTACAATATAATAGACCACAGGCCTAGCAGAAGAGCAGTCAAATCACCCTATAATAGGGAGTGCCAGCATAGCCAGATCGATCGAAAAATAATATGGACCAAAATAAAGTCCAAAATCAATCAGAATATAAAGCTGCTCATAAAAGGTATGTTACCAACTGCTGAAGGTCAGAAAAAAGCTAGATGGTGTAGAGTACAGGGATCTGCGCATACATGGGGTGTTTCCCTGCGCGTATCGCCACCGAATGTGGCTTCCTTAAGGGATAGAAGAAGAATGACGGTGGGGCGTATCTGACTACAACCACTCACAGATGCCGATGGGTGGAGAAAACAGTACATATGCATGAAGACTATGGCACGGCCCTGGAAGTGAATGAGCATCAGTTACAACCGCGCTGGTGACTTGGTAAGTATAGTATATTGTGGAAAAGTGGGCACCACAGTCAGTCAATGTTACTGGTGGGCCTTTTGCATCCCAGTCCAACACTGCATCCAACTAGAGATGGGTGAACTCACAGATGTTCGACGGGTCCAGCTGGACTTTTAAAAAGAATCTGGTTTGAGATTGGACTTGAATCCGAATTTGACCCCGGACCCCAAACCCCATATAAGTCTATGGGGACCCAAACTTGAGTTCTGTAAAATGGTGTTAGTATGGGCTACTATAGGAAGCAGCAAAAGGAAGAAAAATAGGGATCAAAGCAGGAATATTATACTTACTGAGTCTCCGCTTGGCTGTCACACGTCTTCTGGGTCCATTCATTAACTGTTATGAATATTCACTGCTTCCCCCACCCACCTTCTCTGACACCGTCTGTGATTGGTTTTCAAATACAAAATGGATACAGCCACACACTAAATGCCATCAATGTATAAGGGAACTCTGGTACTGCATTACTGCTATATGAAAAAATGAGATTTTTAGTTTATGAATTGGCCAATGCATGTAAGCCCGGAAACCAAACGGCAAGGTAAATCTCAATATTCCGGGTCCCTAACTAAAATGCCACTATCTAGGTTAAAAACATCCTTGTCTGGGCAGCTAGACTAAAAATCTAACTTGAAATGCCACTATCTGGACTAACCTCCATGTCTGGGCAGCTAGGACTCCTGGTATAAGGATTGTGAACACAGCCTGGTTTATAGGGCGGAGTGCTCAGTCAGAAAAAAACTCACTGCAAATATTTCAAAAGACTGACCTGCACATCCTACAAGTGTGTATAGATGCCAGCTGAAAAAACCTAGCAAATACAAAATGGATACAACCGCACACTAAATGCCATCAATGTATAAGGGAACTCTGGTACTGCATTACTGCTATATGAAAAAATGAGATTTTAAGTTTATTCAATTCATAAACTAAAAATCTCATTTTTTTCATATAGCAGTAATGCAGTACCAGAGTTCCCTTATACATTGATGGCATTTAGTGTGCGGCTGTATCCATTTTGTATTTGCTAGGTTTTTTCAGCTGGCACCTGTACACACTTGTAGGATGTGCAGGTCAGTCTTTTGAAATATTTGCAGTGAGTTTTTTTCTGACTGAGCACTCCGCCCTATAAACCAGGCTGTGTTCACAATCCTTATACCAGGAGTCCTAGCTGCCCAGACATGGAGGTTAGTCCAGATAGTGGCATTTCAAGTTAGATTTTTAGTCTAGCTGCCCAGACAAGGATGTTTTTAACCTAGATAGTGGCATTTTAGTTAGGGATCCGGAATATTGAGATTTACCTTGCCGTTTGGTTTCCGGGCTTACATGCATTGGCCAATTCATAAACTAAAAATCTCATTTTTTCATATAGCAGTAATGCAGTACCAGAGTTCCCTTATACATTGATGGCATTTAGTGTGCGGCTGTATCCATTTTGTATTTGCTAGGTTTTTTCAGCTGGCACCTATACACACTTGTGATTGGTTTTCGGCATTTCTGATTGGTTGTCATCACACTAGCTGTCTGGGTTTCTGGAGTGGAGTCTAAAAATAAATAAATAATTGTAAAAAATGGCGTTGGGTCCCCTGTATTTTGAAACCCAGCACAGATAAAGCAGACAGCTTGAGGCTACAGCCCAGCTGTATGCGTTATCTTGGCTGTGTATCAATATACGAGACACCCATATGCGGCTTTTTTAAAAAGATTTAAATAAATAATTTAAAAAAATGACGTGGGGTCCCCAAATTTTAATACATAGCCAAGATAAAAGCAGACAGCTAGGGGCTGGTATTTTCAGACTGGTTAGTCCCATGGTTATTGGGCTCTTCTCAGCCTAAAAATAGCAGCTTGCAGCCTCCCCAGAATGGAACATCAATTATGTGCCTGAGGTTAGTAATGGGTAGAGGGTCTTTGAGACCCCTATTACTAATCTTGTACGTAAAAAGAAATAAAAACAAAATACAGAGAAAAACAAAAAAAAATAAGAAACCACTCTCTTTCTCCAATTTAACCCACAAAACAAAGCTACAGGTCCGACGTAATCCACACCACAACATCTCACAATGATCTGTGCTCTGCTACATTTGAGGTTGCAGTGAGTGGTCACATTAGAAAATGTGACTGCGCACTGTGAGCTGCTGAACACACTGAAGGAGCCACGTCAGTGAGTTTATCTGAGGTCAAAGCTGGTGGTACCCCAGTTGTGACCTCTGGAGAACTCAATGAACTCAGTGAACTATTTTTATATAAATAAAAAAAAGCCGCATGGAGTCCCTCGTATTTTGATACAAAGCCAAGATGAAGCTCACAACGAGGGGTGACAGCCTCCAGCTGTCTGCTTTATCTGCGCTGGGTATAAAAGTACAGGGGACCCTATGCCATATTTTACAATTATTTATTTCTACACTTCATTCCAGGCACCCAGAAAGCTAGTGTGAGGGCAAGCAATCACAGGTGCCAGAATGCTGGCAGTCTGACTGTGACCAATCACACTTGCTGTCACAGAGGGTGGGTGGGAGAAATCGGGAATATTCATAAGGGTTGATGAGCGGTAGAGGAAGCAGTGTGACAGGTGTGCGCGTGGAAACTTGGTAAGTATAATTGCCTTACTTTAATCCCCATTTTGCTTCATTTTTCTTTTTTTCTTTTTATTTGGTTGGCCGAACCTGAACAGTAAAGGCCCCGTTACAAGCAACGACATCGCTAACGAGATGTCGTTGGGGTCACGGAATTCGTGACGCACATCCGGCCTCGTTAGCGACGTCGTTGCGTGTGACACGTATGAGTGACCGCTAACGATGCAAAATACTTCCCAAATCGTTGATTATTGACACGTCGTCCATTTCCAAAATATCGTGGCTTGCTTTTGGACGCAGGTTGTTCGTCGTTCCTGAGGCGGCACACATCGCTACGTGTGACACCCCAGGAACGATGAACAACACCGTACCTGCGTCCTCCGGCAACGAGGTGGGCGTGACTTTCATGTGGCTGCTCTCCGCCCCTCCACTTCTATTGGACGCCTGCCGTGTGACGTCGCTGTGACGCCGCACGAACTGCCCCCTTAGAAAAGAGACTGTTCACTGGCCACAACGACGTCGCTAGGAAGATAAGTATGTGTGACGGGTACTAGCGATATTGTGCGCAACGGGCAGCGATTTACCGGTGACGCACAAACTACGAGGGCAGGTGCTTTCACGAGCAACATCGCTAGCGATGTCGCTGCATGTAAAGCTCCCTTTACACAGACTTCCCTCAGAAGTCTGTGTTCTGGGTCTGTTCACAGACACTAAGTGAACGGTACAGACCCCGAACTTAACAGTTTGGGTTCACCCATCAATACATACAACCAATTGACTTTTACAAGTTGGGTTTTGAAACCATTTTACAAAGCAACATGTCAGGTAGCTAGACAAGGTGAATTAAATAGGTCTAATCTACATGTTTTTCTTAAAAGGTATTTATCATCATATATAGAACTTTTCAGACGTATTAGGCAGTTGTGGAAAAAAATGCTGCAAAGTAAGAATTCTTTTCAAAATTAAAGTATTCTATCTTTTTATCAATTAATAAAATGCTTTGGTTGCGTATATTGGACAAGACTTGCTAATACAAGTCTATGGTTGCAAGAGAAAAAATGGACGGCACTCCGTATGATGTCTGATTTTTTCAGAAACATTACAATTTTTTAGCACAAAATTGTAATTGGTCCTGTAAACACCATGTAGGGGAAACAATTAGCATATGTAAGAAAGTGCTTTGATTAGATGAGAACAAAGTGGAACTTTTTAGGCAAAATGCAAAATATTATATATGGAAGAAAACTGACACTGCATATCATCCTGAAAATACCATCCCCACTGTCACACATGGTGGTGGCAGCATCATTTTGAAGGCTTTTCTTTAGTAGGGAAAGGGACGCTGGTCAGAGTTGATGGGAAGATGGATGTAGCTAAATACAGGGCAATCCTGGTAGAAAACTTGTTTGAGGCTGCAAAAGACTTGGGGCAGAGGTGTTGGTTCATCTTCCAGCAAGACAACGACCCTAAACATACTGCCAGAGCATCAATGGAATAATTGAGATCAAAGCATATTCATGTGTGTGAATGGCCCAATCATAGACCAGACCTAAATCCCATTGAGAATCTGTGACAAGACTTCAAAATTACTGTCCACAGATGCCTCCATCCAATCTCACTGAGCTAGAGATATTTTGCAAAGAAGAATGGGTAAAAATGTCAGCCCTTAGATGCACAAAGTTGGTAGAGATGTACCCCAAAATATTTACAGCAGTAATTGCAGCAAAGGTGGTCTTCTTATTTTTTATTTTTACAGCATCATTACTTCCATGGTGCTGTATAAATTACAATGAACAAAGTAATAGTGACAATGGGGTACAGAGGTAAGAGGGTCTTGCCCTTATAGTCTTATAAAATATTGACTCGTGGGGGGGGGACTAAATACAAATGCATGTGACAATTTTCTGTTTTTAAAAGCTTAGAAAAACAAGTATTATTTTCTTTAAACTTCACAAAAAATGTGCAATGGTCACAGGGTATGAATACATTTTCAAGACATTTTAAATAAATTATTTTTTGTCTTCCTTTCATAACCACAAGCAAGAAAATTAGGTAGGACCTCCTGCACCCTCTTAGGGTACAAAATGGTATCACATGTAGTTGGATAACTGGTAGACAATTGTACTCCTCATATGGTTGATGAAAAAAATTGATGTGTATGAGATGGTGCTAAAGCCCCCAAAATTCTGATATTCAGTGTTTTGAACACAAGCATTTTTTGTTGCTGTCACGCTAGGTATGAGGAAGTACCAAGCGAAAGGGAAGGCAAACCCTGTGTCTAGGGAAGGGGAAATGGTTATCCCTGACCAAACGTACCGCTGGTCCCTGGCTTCCCTCACCACCCTAAACAGGTTCCACACCTATGCACTGAGCCAGATACCTGACCCTGGCTGACCCTGAAATAGGCCATAGGTAGGGAGCAAATGGTATGAGAGCTTAGTCAACCCCACTATGCTCTAAAGAACACATAGGGGAAAGTAAACAAATACCTTATCTCCAGATGACTCAGGGCGAGGAACTGCAACAACAACAAAGTATCTCCAGATGAATACAGGCCAACTGCTTGGACAGAATACTTTTTAAAGGTATTAGACCTATCATCAGCCCAGAGTAGGGGAATTGGAGTATTTAAAGACACAAAGGGAAGTACTGATGATTATCTGCTAAAAAGGTGAGGAAATTCGCAGGGTCCTAAAGAGAAAGGGATAAACCCCAATCAGGGAAAAAGGGAAAGTCAGAGAGCAGCTTGTGTAGCCAAATGATGTGACCTTCTACAGCCGGAAACTATAGGACTGTCTGTCAAGCGTGACACAGACGTGTCAGTTGTCTAAAATGAGACATAAATGTGCCACTTTACTGACTGCCCCCTGCTACATCTTATATCAGTAAGAATGGCATTTTTCAGTGCTAGGTTATTTTACTTCCATTTCAGTGGATTACTTTTGTTTCAAAGTGTTACTGTCATTTATTTGTTTTATCATTACCATAATGTGCCGAACAAGCAATTTTAAAATATTTTGCAATATGCCATAAAGAATCAGGATTTGTCTGTGTCAAAATCAATGCTGGATGGCTGCTCCTATCCTATTATGCCAGTTTAGCTGCAGTCTGTAAAAAACACATTCAACTCCGCAGACACCAAACACAACTATTTACTATGGAGGATTCTTTAGCCTATACGCTCCTAGCTGAAATGCAATGCAATGTGCAACAGGTATGTCCGAAATGAACTGTTGTTGGATTGTTGTTGTCCTAATTTATAATATATATATATATACAGTTAGGTCCAGAAATATTTGGGCAGTGACACAATTTTCGCGAGTTGGGCTCTGCATGCCACCACATTGGATTTGAAATGAAACCTCTACAACAGAATTCAAGTGCAGATTGTAACGTTTAATTTGAAGGTTTGAACAAAAATATCTGATAGAAATTGTAGGAATTGTCCACATTTCTTTACAAACACTCCACATTTTAGGAGGTCAAAAGTAATTGGACAAATAAACCAAACCCAAACAAAATATTTTTATTTTCAATATTTTGTTGCGAATCCTTTGGAGGCAATCACTGCCTTAAGTCTGGAACCCATGGACATCAGCAAACGCAGAGTTTCCTCCTTCTTAATGCTTTGCCAGGCCTTTACAGCCGCAGCCTTCAGGTCTTGCTTGTTTGTGGGTCTTTCCGTCTTAAGTCTGGATTTCAGCAAGTGAAATGCATGCTCAATTGGGTTAAGATCTGGTGATTGACTTGGCCATTGCAGAATGTTCTACTTTTTTGCACTCATGAACTCCTGGGTAGCTTTGGCTGTATGCTTGGGGTCATTGTCCATCTGTACTATGAAGCGCCGTCCGATCAACTTTGCGGCATTTGGCTGAATCTGGGCTGAAAGTATATCCCGGTACATTTCAGAATTCATCCGGCTACTCTTGTCTGCTGTTATGTCATCAATAAACACAAGTGACCCAGTGCCATTGAAAGCCATGCATGCCCATGCCATCACGTTGCCTCCACCATGTTTTACAGAGGATGTGGTGTGCCTTGGATCATGTGCCGTTCCCTTACTTCTCCAAACTTTTTTCTTCCCATCATTCTGGTACAGGTTGATCTTGGTCTCATCTGTCCATAGAATACTTTTCCAGAACTGAGCTGGCTTCATGAGGTGTTTTTCAGCAAATTTAACTCTGGCCTGTCTATTTTTGGAATTGATGAATGGTTTGCATCTAGATGTGAACCCTTTGTATTTACTTTCATGGAGTCTTCTCTTTACTGTTGACTTAGAGACAGATACACCTACTTCACTGAGAGTGTTCTGGACTTCAGTTGATGTTGTGAACGGGTTCTTCTTCACCAAAGAAAGTATGCGGCGATCATCCACCACTGTTGTCATCCATGGACGCCCAGGCCTTTTTGAGTTCCCAAGCTCACCAGTCAATTCCTTTTTTCTCAGAATGTACCCGACTGTTGATTTTGCTACTCCAAGCATGTCTGCTATCTCTCTGATGGATTTTTTCTTTTTTTTCAGCCTCAGGATGTTTTGCTTCACCTCAATTGAGAGTTCCTTAGACCGCATGTTGTCTGGTCACAGCAACAGCTTCCAAATGCAAAACCACACACCTGTAATCAACCCCAGACCTTTTAACTACTTCATTGATTACAGGTTAACGAGGGAGACGCCTTCAGAGTTAATTGCAGCCCTTAGAGTCCCTTGTCCAATTACTTTTGGTCCCTTGAAAAAGAGGAGGCTATACATTACAGAGCTATGATTCCTAAACCCTTTCTCCGATTTGGATGTGAAAACTCTCATATTGCAGCTGGGAGTGTGCACTTTCAGCCCATATTATATATATAATTGTTTTTCTGAACATGTTTTTGTAAACAGCTAAAATAACAAAACTTGTGTCACTGTCCAAATATTTCTGGACCTAACTGTATGTATATATATGTATATATATATATATATATATATATATATATATATATATATACAGTGCCTACAAGTAGTATTCAACCCCCTGCAGATTTAGCAGGTTTGAAAAGATGCAAATAAGTTAGAGCCTGCAAACTTCAAACAAGAGCAGGATTTATTAACAGATGCATAAATCTTACAAACCAACAAGTTATGTTGCTCAGTTAAATTTTAATACATTTTCAACCTTAAAATGTGGGTCAATTATTATTCAACCCCTAGGTTTAATATTTTGTGGAATAACCCTTGTTTGCAATTACAGCTAATAATCGTCTTTTATAAGACCTGATCAGGCCGGCACAGGTCTCTGGAGTTATCTTGGCCCACTCCTCCATGCAGATCTTCTCCAAGTTATCTAGGTTCTTTGGGTGTCTCATGTGGACTTTAATCTTGAGCTCCTTCCACAAGTTTTCAATTGGGTTAAGGTCAGGAGACTGACTAGGCCACTGCAACACCTTGATTTTTTCCCTCTTGAACCAGGCCTTAGTTTTCTTGGCTGTGTGCTTTGGGTTGTTGTCTTGTTGGAAGATGAAATGACGACCCATCTTAAGATCCTTGATGGAGGAGCAGAGGTTCTTGGCCAAAATCTCCAGGTAGGCCGTGCTATCCATCTTCCCATGGATGCGGACCAGATGGCCAGGCCCCTTGGCTGAGAAACAGCCCCACAGCATGATGCTGCCACCACCATGCTTGACTGTAGGGATGGTATTCTTGGGGTCATATGCAGTGCCATCCAGTCTCCAAACGTCACGTGTGTGGTTGGCACCAAAGATCTCGATCTTGGTCTCATCAGACCAGAGAACCTTGAACCAGTCTGTCTCAGAGTCCTCCAAGTGATCATGAGCAAACTGTAGACGAGCCTTGACATGACGCTTTGAAAGTAAAGGTACCTTACGGGCTCGTCTGGAACGGAGACCATTGCGGTGGAGTATGTTACTTATGGTATTGACTGAAACCAATGTCCCCACTGCCATGAGATCTTCCCGGAGCTCCTTCCTTGTTGTCCTTGGGTTAGCCTTGACTCTTCGAACAAGCCTGGCCTCGGCACGGGAGTAAACTTTCAAAGGCTGTCCAGGCCATGGAAGGCTAACAGTAGTTCCATAAGCCTTCCACTTCCGGATGATGCTCCCAACAGTGGAGACAGGTAGGCCCAACTCCTTGGAAAGGGTTTTGTACCCCTTGCCAGCCTTGTGACCCTCCACGATCTTGTCTCTGATGGCCTTGGAATGCTCCTTTGTCTTTCCCATGTTGACCATGTATGAGTGCTGTTCACAAGTTTGGGGAGGGTCTTAATTAGTCAGAAAAGGCTGGAAAAAAAGATAATTAATCCAAACATGTGAAGCTCATTGTTCTTTGTGCCTGAAATACTTCTTAATACTTTAGGGGAACCAAACAGAATTCTGTTCGTTTGAGGGGTTGAATAATAAATGACCCTCTGAATAAACTTTTCACAATTTAAAAAAAAAAAAAAAAAAAAAAAAAGAAATAACATTCTTTTTTGCTGCAGTGCATTTCACACTTCCAGGCTGATCTACAGTCCAAATGTCACAATGCCAAGTTAATTCCGAATGTGTAAACCTGCTAAATCTGCAGGGGGTTGAATACTACTTGTAGGCACTGTATATATATATATATATATATATATATATATATATATATATATATATATGTATATTACAGTACAGACCAAAACTTTGGACACACCTTCTTATCCAAAGAGTTTTCTTTATTTTCATGACTCTGAAAATTGTAGATTCACATTGAAGGCATCAAAACTATGAATTAACACATGTGGAATGAAATACTTAACAAAAAAGTGTGAAACAACTGACAATATGTCTTATATTCTAGGTTCTTCAAAGTAGCCACCTTTTGCTTTGATTACTGCTTTGCACACTCTTGGCATTCTCTTAATGAGCTTCAAGAGGTAGTCACCGGAAATGGTTTTCACTTCACAGGTGTGCCCTGTCAGGTTTAATAAGTGGGATTTCTTGCCTTATAAATGGGGTTGGGACCATCAGTTGTGTTGTGCAGAAGTCTGGTGGATACAAAGCTGATAGTCCTACTGAATAGACTGTTAGAATATGTATTATGGCAAGAAAAAAGCAGCTAAGTAAAGAAAAATGAGTGTCCATCATTACTTTAAGAAATGAAGGTCAGTCAGTCCAAAAAATTGGGAAAACTTTGAAAGTGTCCCCAAGTGCAGTGGCAAAAACCATCAAATGCTACAAAGACACTGGCTCACATGAGGACCGCCTTAGGAAAGGAAGACCAAGAGTCACCTCTGCTGCGGAGGATAAGTTTATCCGAGTCACAAGCCTCAAAAATCGCAGGTTAACAGCAGCTCAGATTAGAGACCAGGTCAATACCACACAGAGTTCTAGCAGCAGACACATCTCTAGAAAAACATTTAAGAGGAGACTCTGTGCAGCAGGCCTTCATGGTAAAATAGCTGCTAGGAAACCACTGCTAAGGACAGGCAACAAGCAGAAGAGACTTGTTTGGGCTAAAGAACACAAGGAATGGACATTAGGCCAGTGGAAATCTGTGCTTTGGTCTGATGAGTCCAAATTTGAGATCTTTGGATCCAATCACCATGTCTTTGTGCACCGCAGAAAAGTTGAACGGATGAACTCTACATGCCTGGTTCCCACCGTGAAGCATGGAGGAGGTGTGATCGTGTGGGGGTGCTTTGCTGGTTACACTGTTGGGAATTTATTCAAAATTGAAGGCATACTGAACCAGCATGGCTACCACAGCATCTTGTGTTTGTGTTTAGTTTGACCATCATTTATTTTTCAACAGGACAATGACCCCAAACACACCTGCAGGCTGTGTAAGGGTTATTTGACTAAGAAGGAGAGTGATGGGGTGCTACGCCAGATGACCTGGCCTCCACAGTCACCAGACCTGAATCCAATCGAGATGGTATGGGGGAGCTGGACCGCAGAGTGAAGGCAAAAGGGCCAAGAAGCGCTAAGCATCTCTGGGAACTCCTTCAAGACTGTTGGAAAACCATTTCCGGTGACTACCTCTTGAAGCTCATCAAGAGAATGCCAAGAGTGTGCAAAGCAGTAATCAAAGCAAAAGGTGGCTACTTTGAAGAACCTAGAATATAATACATATTTTCAGTTGTTTCACACTTTTTTGTTAAGTATTTCATTCCACATGTGTTAATTCATAGTTTTGATGCCTTCAATGTGAATCTACAATTTTTAGTCATGAAAATAAAGAAAACTCTTTGAATGAGTAGGTGTGTCCAAACTTTTGGTCTGTACTGTGTGTGTGTATATATATATATATATATATATATATATATATATATATGTGGGAAAAGAAATATTTGATACACTGCAGGTTTTACACTTCAACTGTGACGAACATAATAAAAAAAAAATACAGAAAATCACATCGTTTGATTTTTAAATAATTAATTTGCATTGTATTGCATGAAATAAGTGTTTGATCACCTACCAATCAGCAAGCATTTTGGCTCTCACAGTCCTGTTATTATTTCCTTAAGAAGCTCCTACTCTGCACTCATTATTTCTATTAATTGTACCTGTTTGAACTTGTTACTTGTATAAATGACACTTGTCCACACTACAACCACCATGGCCAAGACAAAAGAGCTGTCTAAGAACAACATGGACAAAATTGTAGACGCATGTCTACAATGGCTGGGATTGGCTACAGGACAATAGGCAAGCAGCTTGGTGGGAAGGCAACAATTGTTGGAGCAATTATTAGAAAAAGGAAAAAACATAAGATAACTGTGAATCTTACTTTTTCTGGGGCTTTGTGGGGTGGGGATGATTTTGACAGAGGTCTGGAATCAGCCCAGAACTAGACGAGAGGACCTGGTCAATGACCTGAAGAGAGCTGGGAGCACAATCTCAAAGATTACCATTAATAACACACTACACCATCATGGATTCAAATACTGCAAGGCATGCAAGTACCTGCATGATACCAGTACATGTCCATGCTTGTTTGCTCCATTTGCTTAGTTCACCAATGACCATGTGGATGATCTAAAGGAGGCATGGGAAAAGGTCATGTGATAAGATGGGACCAAAATAGAGCTTTTTAGTATCAACTCCACTCGGGAAGGAGACTGGTTCTGTTTACCAAAGTTGAATGTGCTCTGCTCAGACATGTGCATATCCACCCAAGAACAAAAACAAAAGACCTTGTGAAGATGCTGGTGGAAGCTGGTAATATTGTGTCATTATCCACAGTAAGAAGTACTGTATCAACATGGGCTGAAAGGCCACTCTGCGAGATAGAAGCCATTACTCCAAAAGAAACATATATAAAAACAGATTAATGTTTGCAGATGCACACAGGCACAAAGACCTTAATTTTTGAAGACCTGTCCTGTGGTCTGCCAAAACCAAAATTGGGCTGTTTGGCCATAATGACCATCGTTACGTTTGAAGGTAAAAGGGAGAAGCATTGAAGCTTAAGAACACCATCCCAATTGTGAAACACGGGGGTGGCAGCATCATGTTGTGGGGTTGTTTTGCTGCAGGAGGGACTGGTGCACATCACAAAATAGATGGCATCATGAGGAAAGAAGATTATGTGGCAATACTGAAGCAACATCTCAAGACATCAGCCAGAAACTTAAAGGTTAGGCGGAAATGGGTCTTCTAAATGGACAATGACCAGAAGCATACTGCCAAACTGATTACAAAGTGGCTTAAGGATAACAAAGTCAATGTTTTGGAGTGGCCATCATAAAACCCTGTTCTCAATTCTATTGAAAATTTATAGGCAAAGCTGAAATGGCGGAGTAAGCAAGACGACCTACAAACATTGCTCAGTTACACCAGTTCTGTCATTAGGAATGGGCTCAAATTCCTATCAACTATTGTGAGAAGCTTGTGGAAGGATACCCAACATTTGACCCAAGCCATACAGTTTAAGGGCAATGGTACACAATACTAATGAAATGTATGTAAAGTTTTCACTTTGCAGAAAGTAATAAAAATACCTTAAAACATTCTCTCTCTCATTGTTCTGGCATTTGAGCAATTTGACCTAATTGATCTGAAATGGGAAAGGTTTATTCTAATTTCATGTCAGATAGTCAGAAAAACATGCAGATGTCTCTTTTTAGATAGTGTATATAAACTTCTGTTTTCAACTGTAGCTCTATGTTCTAGCATAATCTGTCTATGGCTCATATGTTTTGCTGTAGCATGCAAATAACTAGGGCCACTGAAAGGCATACACATAATGGAGCCAGTGGGGACATACATATTACTGAGGAATGCTGGGGCCTGGGGCACATACACATACTGGGTGACACTGGGGCCTGGGGGGCATACACATACTGGGGGATGCTGGGGGAACATGCAGGCAGTGGCAGCACTGGAGGATCCTGGGGGGCCAGAAGCCGCTCCTCTTTATCTGTGAGACCGGAGCTCAATGTGAGCTAGCTCCACTCATAGATGAACCATGCCCTGCAATTCATGTGGGCATGCCCCGCTGGTTTAAAGGACCGGCAGCCAGCATAGTGTCGCTGTCAGATGGAGCACCGTCTGTAGTCCCCGGAAAACTTCCCCGGGGGTCACAGGAAAGATCATGACTGACCTTCTCCTGCCAACCATGAGTGTGCCCCTCTGGCTATCCAGGGCTCTAGTATTTTCCCAGTTGCACCCGGTGCTGACACCAGCCCTGTGTTCGCCCATCACTAGTCATTACTTTGCTCATTTGTTTTCCTTCTTTTTCTCTTCTGGTCTTCCTATTTTTTCTTTTGTCTTTTATATCCACATATTAGACGTTGCAATGAAACAAAATGCACTTATGGGATGCAATCCCACAGAACTGAACTGGCTTCCCTGCTCTGTTTTCCCACCCCTATGTCAGCAATCATCTTAGGTTACACTGCAGAGCCAGGGAAATCCACGCTAACATCACACATTCATAGCTCCTGTACTACACTTAGCTGTTAGCGGCTATCAGCAAGCTACTAATAGGCTACCCATCCCTTACTAATAGGCTACCCGCACGCTACTAATAAGATAGCTGAATGATGCTACTAATAGTCTACCGACACTCTACTAATAGGCTATCCACACACTACTAATAGGCTAGCAGCACACTACTAATAGGCTACCCGCCCCTACTAATAGGCTACCCAAACGCTACTAATAGGCTATTCGCATGCTACTAATAGTCTACCCGCATGCTACTAATAGGATAGCCGAATGATGCTACTAATAGGCTACGGGCACGCTGCTAATAGGCTATCCGCACACTACTAATAGGCTACTGAAACACTACTAATAGACTATTCGCACACTACTAATAGGCTACCCGCACAGTATTAATAGGCTACCTGCACAAAACTAATATACTACCCCCTACTAATAGGCTACCTGCACACTACTAATAGGGTACTCGAACGCTACTAATAAACCATTTCTCTCCTCTTTTATTTTACGATTCCCCACTCTCTCTACCAGGCTGGAGTCACACAAGTATTTGAAAAATTGGTCCGATTTTCATGCAGGAGAGTAGGACACGTGAAATCTGTTAAGTATTCCATATATCATGTGAGTGCTAGGTGAGTGTGTGATGTTTTTCTCACCTAGCATCCATATGGCACACCTTTCTTTCTCAGCAACTGCTATTCTACAGTCATGTACAAGACTATTTACAGTGTTCTATGCTACAGAATGGTAATGTATCTTTAAAAAAACCAATGCCATACAGATGGTCCATGTGCCGTCCATTTTCTTCTCCACACATTGACTTGTATTGGTGAATCCCGATCCATTAACTCCTCCACTCGCAGAATGCTGTGACTTTTTTCTCATCCCTTATCTGGATGAGAAAAAAAAAACCTCACTGATCTGCTCAGCTTCATTGCCTTACATTGGTCTGAATGCAATGTGAGATTTTCTCGCATTGCACTTGTCCGTTTCATACGCTCGTGTCAGCGAGGGCTCTCAGTGTAATCACATTCACCCCTTGAGGTCATAATTAATAAATTTATTAAATATATATATTTTTGGTACATAATCTCCTTCACAGCTCATGTAGGTAATCCTTCACTTGCAACATAGCCCAAACTCACCAAGAGTTCTATTCTTGTTTTAATTTTCATATCTATTTAATACATTTTTTCCAATACACATTCATTATATCAAATAATGATATCTCAGAATAAGTGTATATCTCACTCTTTATTCGTCTATTCCTTTGCTAATTCTTCAGTTCTTTTCCGGATAGCATTATTTGAAATGTAAGTGACATATCATATAAACTCTGACATATCAGGTGTTATTTTGTAGCTACATTCAAAAGCCAAACCGCTAGAAAACCGCCTGTCTACTGCTATCTCTATATTGTGTTTTTTCCTGAAGAAGAAGCTAGATAGCTTCGAAATGCTCAGAATAAACCACATACTCGTATTTCTCTACTCGTGTGTCCTGGAATCCTTCCTCACATTTCATCTTCTACAGCAGCAGCGAACAACTATCACATTTCCTTCTGTTTTATCTCTTCATCCCCACGTATGTGTGCAGCAGCTGATGTTACATATACATAGAGCATTGTGTATCACACAACCATATGAGGTGAGCACACCACTCTCATGTATACCCCGTTTTTAATTAGGTAAGACCCTATTGGGCCTTTTGCTCCTCCATTGTCTCTGTATTTGTGGGGCATACTTACAGACTAATAGACTGGGCTCTATTTAAGGTCATTCAGAATTTATCCAGAAGTACAATTTTATGGCCTTTCTTTAATAAATTTGCTTCCATAAAAGCTTTCAGGGTATATTGATATACCTTTGTATCATACAACCCCTGGCAAAAAATTATGGAATCACCTGGCTTTGAGGATGTTCATTCAGTTGTTCACTTTTGTTTAAAAAAAAGAAGATCACAGACATGGCATAAAACTAACGTCCTTTCAAATGGCAACTTTCTGGCTTTAAGAAACACTAAAAAAAATCATTAAAACATAATGTACCAGCCAGTAACGGTTACTTTTCAAAACCAAACAGGGGAAAAAATTATGGAATCAATCAATTCTGAGGTAAAAATAATGGAATCACCCTGTAAATTTTCATTCCCAAAACTAACACCTGAATCAAATAAGATCTGCTCGTTAGTCTGCATCTAAAAAGTAGTGATCACACCTTGGAGAGCTGTTGCACCAAGTGGAGTGACATGAATGATGGCTCCAAAACGAGAGATATCAAATGAAACAAAGGAGAGGATTATCAAACTCTTAAAAGAGGGAAAATTACCAAGCAATGTTGCAATGTTCACAGTCAGCTGTGTCTAAAATCTGGACCAAATACAAACAACATGGGAAAGTTGTTAAAGGCAAACATACTGGTAGACCAAGGAAGACATCAAAGCGTCAAGACAGCAAACTTAAAGCATATGTATCCAAAACAGGTTATGCACAACAAAACAAATGAGGAACGAATGAGAGGAAACTGGAGTCAATGTCTGTGACCGAACTGTAAGAAATCGCCTAAAGGAAATGGGATTTACATAAAGAAAAGCTAAACAAAAGCCATCATTAACACCTAAAAAGATAAAAACAAGGTTACAATGGGCTAAGGAAAAGCAATCTTGGACTGTGGATGACTGAATGAAAGTCATATTCAGTGATGAATCGCGAATCGGCATTGGGCAAGGTGATGATGCTGGAACCTTAGCTTGGTGTCGTTCAAATGAGATTTATAAAGATGACTGCCTGAAGAGAACATGTAAATTTCCACAGTCATTGATGATATGGGGTTGCATGTCAGGTAAAGGCACTGGGGAGATGGCTGTCATTACATCATCCATAAATGCCCAAGTTTACATTCAAATTTTGGACACTCTTCTTATCCTATCAATTGAAAGGATGTTTGGGGATGATGAAATTATTTTTCAAGATGATAATGCATCCTGCCATAGAGCAAAAACTGTGAAAACATTCCTAGAAAGAAGACACATGGGTCACCCTAGCTTAAGAATACCAGCCCCCAGCTGTCGGCTTTATCATGGTTGGGTATCAAAATTGGGGGGGGGGGACCGCACACTGTTTTTTTTAATTGTATTATTTAAATAATTTTTAAAAAAGCAGCATGCAGTTCCTTTTATTTTGATACACAGCCAAGATAAGTGCACGGCTGGGGGCTGCAGGTTGTAGCCATATGCTTTATCTGTGCTGGGTATCATAATATGGGGGGGACCCAGCGTTTTGGTACCTTTGAACCCATGCGGGTCCATAATTTTACTAGTTAACAGGTCTTTTAGCTGCATATGTCTGCTGAACAGATCAGCAGACATGTGTGGGGATGACCTCGGGGAGGCGACCTGGGATGTACACGTATGTCCTAGGTCATGAAGGGTTTATAGTTTGGTCATCTTCTAAGCTATTAAATTGTGGAGTGAGAATGTAACAAGCCACATGACATTTTTTGCTAGGTCACTTGCACACATTGAGTATTTGATGAGATTTTTTACCCCAGTATTTGTAAGCCAAAACCAGGAGAGGAACAATCAGAGGAAAAGTAAAATAGAAACACATCACAACTTCTGGATTTATTACCCACTACTGGTTTTGGCTTGCAAATACTCACCAAATTCTCACTGTGTGAGCATGATCTTACCTAAAGTACTACATGTCACAATAGAAAATGCCCCATAAATATGACAAAGTTTAAACAAAGAAGATTTTTGCTATGGCGAAAGTGGACCATCGTTTACTAGTCATTCAAAAATACGTAGAAAGTTGTGCATTCACATGACTGAAGATTCTGATACTATGCAAAGTTACAGCAAAAAATCCTTCTACTATACAGTAAGTAGCGATTCTCTGAACCTTGTCTCTCTACGTCATAAGTGTAGTGTCCTACGGATCTCCTCATGTATATCTTACAGCAATTTGTTTTTCATCCATTTGCTGAGCTGTAAGGAACATTGTGGATGCACTTTACCCGTGAGAGTGAGGAGCATTATGCAGAACAAATCAAGAAAATATTGAAGATTCAGAATAGCAATGAATCCTCGGAAACCAGCATGCCAAGAATAAGATGCCAGCTTAGTCGCACATTCAGACCCAGCAGGTGCAGGTTACACTGGTGCAATGGTAATAACAGTAATGATTCATGTAAGCATTTTTGCATTTTCATTTTTTCTCTCTTTTCTTCCAAGAACCATAACTTTTCAACATTTCTTTCCATGTAGCCTTAGGAAAAATATTTTTTGCAGGATGAGCTCTAGTTTTGAATGATACTATTCATTTTACATTTTAATATACTGCAAAAATTTCACATGGTGCGAAAAGGTAAAAACAAACTCCTCTATTCTACTCATTGTATTTTGGGTTTGATTTTTGTGATGTTTATTATGCGGGAAAAATTACCTGGTACCAAGACAATGTGACCGTGACCACCACACATATCGCGTTTCCTGGGCAAACTCTGCAGGCGCTCTCTCACAGCTCCATATTGTCTCATTGTCACCATCACCACTGCGAGTGCTTTCTGCAAAATGTGAAGAACCTTGCTTCTACCTCTTTGATACGGTCGTCCCATGTGACCGGCGCAGTCTTGTTTTTGTGCATGCCGCAACTACCTTGAAAAAGGCGTAAAAGCCGAAACGTTGATGTTGCTCTAGTCGAGGTCCACTTTTTGCAGTCTATCAAAATAAATTCACTTACCTCCAAAACATTTTGTCTTCCCTTACTTCATTTGAGTGCTGAGGTTACATATAGATATATAAAAATTCAATCTAGACTGAATTGATTCTTCATCAATTGAAAGTGACCCCTAAAAACATTTATTATGGTTGGAGGTCTCTCCAGACTCCTTAGCATGTAATAAATAAAGGTGAAAGAAGGGGGTCAATGAAAAACAAAAGATTATACTCACCTGTTTCAGCTTTCCGTTTCATCTTCAGTTTGTTGTTTTGAACCCTTATACTGTACATTCAGCTCTTATGGCACTGACTAGGTCTCCCACGATCATGTGGGATGTGATCCACTTCAATGACAGGCATCAGACCCAACATATAGCCTCGCAAGACCCAGAAGATCGGGGGCCAGACAATATGAAGCTGCTCATTATCTCGTGTGTTCTGCCAGGTCTCAGCAAGTTAACAGTTGGCAGATGGCTAGCTCTCCCAACCACCCCATACATATTAGCAATCGGCTCATTCATTTGTTGTCAAAGGGAAGAGAAGCGTTTCCTCTGGTAGGAGCTCATCTCAACTGAAAATAAATTACTCAGTGGTTGAAATTCCAACTGTCTGGTCCTTTTCTTCCCCAACTTCATCTATTGGAAGTCCCCATACACATCCATTATAAATAGAAACCACAATGCCCTGCCACATTGGCCATAGGTCTATATTGGAATCTTCTGGTTTCTGTGACAGTGTGTGTCATTTTTATGGTAGAAATAACAAAGCATGCAGAGCCTTCAACCTGTATATAAAAATATTCTAGTCTAAAGGGCCCCATACACATGATTAAAAAATTACTAAACCCATTGATCTCCATTATAGCATCATGTGGCAGATAGTTTCATAATCTCATTGCTCTTACAGTAAAGAATTGCTATCTGTGATTATGCTTAAACCTTCTTTTCTCTAGACATGGAGGATGTCCCTGTCATTACAGCAGGCCTAGGTATAATAACATCACCAGAAAGATCTCTGTACTGTTCCTTCAGATATTTGTTCATTGTAATAAGATCACCCCTAAGCCTTCATTTTTCACCCCTGAATAACTCTTAGTTTGATAATTTTTCTTGGTACTGCATTCCTTTGAAAACCTTGGTCACTTCTCTGTGCACCCGCTCTAGTTCTGCTATGTCATTCTAATACTCTGGAGCCCAAAATTGTACACGGTATTGTAAATGTGGAAGCAAAACTATGCTATTGTCATGATCATCTATGCCTCTTTAAATGCTTCCCATGATTTTATTTGCTTTGGCAGCATCTGCATGGCACTAGTCACTAAAGGGGAGTTTGCCGTCCAACCATATATCCAAGTCCTTCTCAGTCATAGTTTTACAAACATGTTCTACATTTTGGTATACAATTATGCATTTCATTTCCTCTGTCATTAAACTTGAATTACTATTTCACAACCCAAGCCTCCAGCTTACTTAAATCCAAATGTAATGTTAAATTATCCTTTTCTGTTTTGATAACCTTTCAGAGTTTAGTATCATTGGCAAATATTTAAATTCTACTCTGTATGCCCTCTATAAGGTCATTAAGAAATATGCTAAAAGAGAGGGCCCAATACTGACCCTTTTGGTACCCCATTGTTAACTGTGACCCAGTCAGAGTGTGTTCCATTACTAATCATCCTTTTTCCTATTTATCAAAAATAGAGTGGATCCATTGCTGTTTTTTTTTTTTTTTAATTATTTAAATAAATAATTAAAAAAACAGTGTGGGCTCCTCCTACTTTTGGGAACCAGCCAAGGTAGAGCAGATACAGGGGCTGGTATTATCAGGCTGGGAAGACTGATGGTTATTTTGCTCCTCCCAGCCTAAAATATCAGTCCACAGCTGCCACAGAAGTAACGCATTCACTAGATACGCCAATTACGACACTTTCCCCAGCTCTTCCCAATTGCAAAGCTGGCAATCAGGGTAATACTTTTGGAGTTGATGTTAGCTGTTAATTGACAACTGACATCAAGCCTAGGGGTTAATAATGGATAGGCGTCTATCAGACACCTCCATTACAAACCCAGTAAGTATAGCATTAAAAAAACACACACAGGGGACAAAAAAATTGAATAAACACTCCCCCACACAAACTCATTCATCAATTATTGAAGAATAAAAAAGTCTTTGTCATTCCGAAGTGATCCATTTTGAATAAAGACTCCCTAACACTCCCACGTTCCCTAATTTGTTAATTAAAAAGAAATCCTGGACGTTCCAACATTATTCAATGAATTAATGTCCCACGATGCCCATTACTTTGTATGAAGCTTCTTTCTGAGAATGAGGGGAGTGTTTATTCACCAATTGGATTCCGTTGGAAAGTCGAGGAATTTTTTTTCAATAAATGGGTGAATACGGGAGTGTGGGGGAATGTTTATTCAAATAATTTTTCTTTCCCCCGTAAGTGTGTTTTTTAACTCTATACTTACGGTTAGTAATGGGGGTGTCTAATAGATGCCTATCCATTACTTACCCCTGGGCTTGATGTCAGCTGTCAAGTCACAGGAGACATCAACCCAAAAGTATTACCCAATAGCCACCGCACCAGGGAAATTGGGAAGAGCTGGCCAAAGCACCATAATTGGCACTTCTGGGGCACCTGAGGGCTCTTGTTTATAGGCAGGAAGGGACCAAATAACCATGGGCCTTCTCAGACTGATAATACAAGCCCCCAGCTGTTATTATTTTTTTTTTTTATTGTTCACAGCAGAGTACAGGAAACTTCCGCATGCAATAAAGCTTGTTGGCTGGCTCCACTACAGCCTTCCAACAAGCTTTATTATCATACGAACAGTATCCGAACTCTGATCTTGGACACACACTTTTTTTAAAAGTCCGTGTTCAAGTCCAAGACCTGGACACCCGATGTCCGGTACAAACTTTACAATGTGGATCCTCTCATCCCTATTCAAAATACAAATATAGATTTAGAAACATGTGATAGTGATACACATCATCGAAAAATCTATACTATAATTGATGACAACAAACACTTTAGCAACAACCGTCATAGGGGACTTTAGTAATCATGCTCTGCTGCATTTCCATGTAGAGAATTAAAAGTTTCTAAGCGTTCACAAAAATGTCTCCTGTCACTCTCACTGGAAATATACAGTTTACTTTGTCATAGATTACTTTGTGTGGATGCAGATTGGTAAATTGAGTCTTGTTTATAGGAAACGTCTCAGCAAGAGGTCAATTTAAAACAAACAGAATGAAAGGATTAAGCATTAAAGGAAAACAAGAGAAGTAAAGAACATTAAGTGCGAGCGGCTGCCACAATCAAACAGAACTAGACCTTGGAATACATTAGGATCAAGCTGTCATCCCCGCACTACACTGAATATCAAGTACTGAAGGCGGCTCATGGGAAGTACTGAAAATGTGCAGTCAATATTTTCTTTAAAGGGTATTATGGATATTTAATTTTCAAAGACCTTACGTTTTAAGACAGAGAAAATCTTAGAAAAATCAAAGGGCAATACATTTAGCAGCTCTCTAATATGCCATGATGTCTATCTGCTTTAAAAAGATTACTTATTATGTAAAAGATAAAGCAGGCATAAAAAGATAAGGGGAACCTAATTATTTTGACTCACCTATACCAGCTCAGGTACCGGGGCTTATTTTCTTCCCTTATGGTTGGCTCATCTTATGTTAAGGCCACTTTACACGCAACGACATCGCTAACGAGATGTCACGTGGGGTCACAGAGTTTGTGACGCACATCCAGCCTCGTTAGCGACGTCGTAGCGTGTGAAATGCAGGAACGACCGTTAACGATCAAAAATACTCACCTTATCGTGGATCGTTGACACGTCGTTCTAATCTCAAATATCGTTGCTGCTGCAGGTACGATGTTGTTCGCCGTTCCTGCGGAAACACACATCGCTATGTGTGACACCGCAGGAACAATGAACAACATCGTACCTGCGTCCGCCAGCAATGACGAAGGAAGTGTGACGCCCTGGCAAAACCAGGTAGTCACAGATGACTGTGCCCCCCCACCAAGGGGACAGGAATCGCTTCCTCCTTGGGATTACACACACACCCCCCCATATGGTGCATATGAGCAGCCGCCCCTCCCCCAGAGTTAGGAGCTGAAAAGAGCAGCAGGGAAGGAGTTCAGTCAGTCAGAGGAGAGCAGCAGAGCAGTCAGGAGTGTGTCTTCTGGGCTGCAGAGAAAGTTGCAGAGCGGTCAGGGGTTGGAGCCCTTGGATTGCGGGAACAGGTCTGGCACTAGCAGGGGATCCAAAGTGGATCGGGGCAGGGTAGTGGCCCGCTGGTATCGGGAACCCGGAATAGTGCAGGGAAGTGGACTTCCCCAGTTCCAACCAGAGGAGCTAAGCAGACTACAACGTGCAGTGCAACAAAAGAGGGCTCCTGCTCATTGCACCGTGTGTGGGAACAGCACACCCCTCCAAAAGGCTCCCGGTCACCGGCAAGTTGGCTTACAAAGGACTCTGTGTTTTATGACCACACACATCAGCCTAGCTTCATCCAACACCAAGACAACCGAACTGTGAGTTCCCTGCTCCCTGCAATCCCTGCCACCACCACAACTCCAAATTGGGCGCCCCGGGACTACACCTCCCCTACCCGTGGAGGGGATTCCACCTTGCTGCCCCACACCACCAGTCCCGGGCACGGTCCCCAGAGGCAGCGGCGGTGCCATCATCTCATTACCGCAACCCACGGGTGGCGTCACGGACAATCTCCCTTACCTAATCCCCTTTTTGTTGTGGAGCCTGGGATCACAGACCGGGTCACGCCACCGTGATACCTACAGAAGTGACCCCTTGGCCCGGATCTGAGTACCCCCTATCCCTAGGCGACACAAATTAGCGTCACGAACAGGATACTTACCCATTCACTTATCTAGTGAAGTGCGCCTTGAAGTGAAGTCAGCGGTGATCCGTTGCAAAGTTTTCAGGATCCGTCATCTTACCGCCATCTTTTGGTGCGCAGATCCCCGCCAGAGTCTTCTTCCCCGCAGAAAGGGCGCGAAAGCTGAAGCCCCGCCCCCTGTGAACACAGCCGTGCAGCAAAGCCGGAAGTCACAAAAACGAAACTTACCGGCCGGAGAAGAGAGTGCCGCGAAAAGACCAAGGGGGAGAAGTGGGTGAAGATCAGCGGCATGTAACTAAAACTGTAAAGGCAGGGACACCAGGACTTTGCCTAATCCAGTTCCTGGACAAGCAAGCCGCAACCCCAATGACATCTCACCCAGCTCTGGCAGTCCACCCAGCCGCAATGGTGATGACGTCGGCTCCAGCAGTCTGCCCGGCCGCAACGGAGATGACATCAGCTCCGGCAGTCTGCCCGGCTGCAACGGAGATGACGCCGGCTCCGGCAGTCCGCATGGCCGCAACGACGGCAGCACCCGACCATAAGTCTGCCCCAGATGCAGCGCCAGCTGCTCCCAGGTACCCCGTCCCGGCTGTGGAGCAGCCGGGGTGCACCTGCAGAGAGGAGGAGCAGGCCACTGAGTGATGGGGCCCTCAGCAGTTAGTGAGGCCAGTTGTAGCCGGCGCCGAGGGCATCCGAGTGGGCCTGGCTACTGAGCAGGAGGCAGAGCACGGAACCCGTGCCCCATACTGGGAGTGGCGGCAGCTGCAGCAGTTGTAGCCTCATCTGTAAGTTAACCCCCGAAGTTAAAAGTTGAGACGTTTTAAAGAGCTCGCTCCCGATATAATGACTCCTGCCTTTGTTGAACGTCCCCAAGTTCCCGGGAGACGCCATCCAGCATACAGGGTGGAAGGAGGAGGACCTTGCCAGACTTGTTGAACGCCACTGCGGTCAGAGCCGCGAAGGGCGCCATCAGGGGTCGGAGCCCCTGGTGGAGGACGGCAAGGAAGTTAAGAGGAGCGATGGCAGTTTCCATTACAGGGCCCGGTCTACTGTACCCACACTGCAGGCAGTGGAAGACGGGGTCTTTGTGGAGAGTGTCGCCTGTGAGTCATGGTGGCATTGGGGACCCGTGCTGCCCTGTGGTGGACTGAGGGAAAGTGGCTGGAGGAGGCTGCGCCGGCAGCAAAGTTAAGTGTTGTAAATAATCCTGGACCACCTTTCAGGTCCTACAGTCTCCGGTGAGGCTGGTTGGAGGAAGGGCCTGCGGCAGAGGAGGCCGAGGTCCCGTCACCATTGCAACCGGTGACAACCCTCCAGGTCAGGGGTCCCCTGGACGTGGGGCATCTGAGAGACTGCCGGGTATGGAACTTTGTACCCGGCCCGTTTGGGTAATACCCAGACCCGAACCCGATTCCTGGACTGGGGAAAAGGGGTGCTGACCTAGTTCTTAGAGGCAGCATCAGGGCTAGGTTTGCTTGGGTGGGCAAATGAAAGGACCCGGTCCTGTCCCGTTCCCGGTTAATAAAAATGTTTTTATATTCATGTAACGTTTAAGCAAACATAGCTCCCGATGTGGGAAGATGTATGATTGTAATGTGTTAACTTTTTCTTTTCCCTGTTAAAATAAATGTCAGTGGCCGGACAGCCCGCGGACGGGCTTTATTTAACCAAGAGGGAATGTGACGCCCTGGCAAAACGAGGTAGTCACAGATGACTGTACCCCCCCCCACCAAGGGGAAAGGAATCGCTTCCTCCTTGGGATTACACACACACACCCCCACATGTTGCATATGAGCAGCCGCCCCTCCCCCCCAGTTAGGAGCTGAAAAGAGCAGCAGGGGAGGAGTTCAGTCAGTCGGAGGAGAGCAGCAGAACAGTCAAGAGTGTGTCTCCTGGGTTGTAGAGAAAGTTGCAGAGCGGTCAGGGGTTGGAGCCCCTGGACTGCGGGAACAGGTCAGGCACTAGGAAGGGACACAAAGTGGACCGGGGCAGGGTAGTGGCCTGCCGGCATCGGGAAACCCGAATAGTGCAGGGAAGTGGACTTCCCCCATTCCAAACAGAGGAGCTAAGCAGACTACAAGGTGCAGTGCAACAAAAGAGGGCTTCTGCTCATTGCACCGTGTGTGGGAACAGCACAACCCTCCAAAAGGCTCCCGGTCAACGGCAAGTTGGTTTACAAAGGACTCTGTGTTTTATGACCACACACATCAGCCTACCTTCATCCAACACCAAGACAACCGAACTGTGAGTTCCCTGCTCCCTGCAATCCCTGCCACCACCACAACTCCAAATTGGGCCCAGGGACTACACCTCCCCTACCCGTGGAGGGGATTCCACCTTGCTGCCCCACACCACCAGTCCCGGGCACGGTCCCCAGAGGCAGCGGCGGTGCCACCATCTCATCACCGCAACCCACGGGTGGCGTCACGGACAATCTCCCTTACCTAACCCCCTTTTTGTTGTGGAGCCTGGGATCACAGACCGGGTCACGCCACCGTGATACCTACAGAAGTGACCCCTTGGCCTGGATCTGAGTACCCCCTATCCCTAGGCGACACAGAAGAAGGTGGGCAGGATGTTACGGCCACTCATCTCCACCCCTCCGCTTCTATTAGGTGGTCACTTAGTGACGCCGCTGTGACGCCGCACGAACTGCCCCCTTAGAAAGGAGGCGGTTCGCCGGCCACAGCGACGTCGCTAGGAAGGTAAGTATGTGTGACGGGGGTGGGTGCTTTCATCAGCGACATCGCTAGCGATGTCGCTGTGTGTAAAATGGCCTAAAGTCTGTGCCTGGAAGCCCAGTAACCACATCTGACATCATCACCCAAGATCTTTCAAGGCAGGCTTATGCATCCATATTCTTTCAGAATATTCAAGAAGCATAGCTTTCATCTACCATGAGTATTCAAGGCAGATGCCTAACCTTCCATTTCACTCAGCTGTCTAAATATCTCCCCAGTAAACTTTTGTCTGCTATTAAAGGGAACCTGTCAGCTGCAATATGCACCCAGAACCATGAGCAGTTCTGGGTGCATATTTCTAATCCCTGCCTAACTGTCCCTGTATCTAGTAGCATAGATAAAGAGATCTTTAGAGAAAGTATTTCTATAGATCCTTTATGATATGATAGGCCAGCGACTAGTCACAAGGGCGTTAGTTCCTGCGCTCATTCTGCCCTATTAGCCTGTGGACCTTGTAAACTCGGGTTTCTGTTCCCACAGGGACATGCTAACATGCTATTCATTCTCCTTTAATGGTTCACCTCACCGTCCACATGGCTAGGGGGCGGAGCCTTCTCCCGGGCCTCACTTCCGGAGCCTGGATGCCTTAAAAGCTGACATTTCCAGTGAACCAGCACCGGCTATAAGCTTAGCGCTGCTTTGCCTCTGAGTGCTGGTCCCTGTAAGTGTGATCCTGATACGTTCCCTCTCTGTGCCCTCAGCCTCTGTCTGTGTTCTGTCCCCTAGTCGTTCTGCCACACCTCTGTCCCACCTCCTTCCTTCCCACAATAGCCCCAGTTGTTTCCCCCTCTACTACCTCCCCACTCAGATGTTTCCTCTGGTACCGAACTCGGCCTGATCTCGACTCCTCCACTGCTAGTTCCTCCGGTCTTCCTGCTGCCCGTACTGTGTATGACCCGGACCCGTCTGACCATCCCCCGCATACTCCACATCTTCAGCTGTCCAGCTGATGCTAGCAGACACTGCATTAGCACACACTGGGAGTTCCCCTCCTTGCTCATTCAGCTCCGTGTAGTGTCTTTCCCCGCTGGACTCCAGCTCCCCCTGCTGGCAGCCTGACAGTCTACTGCCCAGCATTATTAGGGGTCATACGCGTACCTGTGTCCGTCACGCCGCATCAGAACTCCTGGCTTAATGTCAGTGCGCAAGGATCAGAATGTCCCGCACTTCCGGTGGCACTTGACGCTGGGCATTGCATAGTATATTAGCATGCTCCTGTGGGAACAGAAACCCTAGTTTACAAGGCCTACAGGCTAATAGAGCGGAATGAGCGCAGTAACTAACGCCCTTGCAACTAGTGCCTGCGCTCATTAATATATCATAAAGGATTTTTAGAAATAGTTTTCTAAAGATCTCTTTATCTATGCTCCTAGATGCAGAAGTAGTACTAACATGCTAATGAATGGCAGCGTCAGCGGCATGGTCGCTCTCACCTCTGCTGCGACTGCTGGTTTTCGGCTCAGTGCGCAAGATCAGAACACTCCCGGACTTCCGGTAATGTGCACTACACCAGTTTGAAGTCAGGACATGTACACCCAGCTTCATAGTGCGCATGACTGGAAGTCTGGGACTTCTGATCATGTGCATTGAGTTGAAAACCAGCGGTAGCAACTGAGAGGTGAGTGCGATCATGCCTCTGATGCTGCGCATTTGTAGCACCCTTGAGACCCTCAAGGCACTACAGGGAACTGTATCATCTTAAGAATGCAAGACCTACCCCCTGGGACCTGGAGTACCAGTGCCGATACCACCAAAGCACCACCAAAATCCTAGTTCTCCACTCCACACCGGGCATAAAGGGTTAACCATGTCAGGGGATGGTCGCCATGGAAAGGAATGAGTCCCTGAGATTAGCGGTCGCCAGGTCGGGTACCGGAGATGCCGCTGGGATCGGAGAACAAACGGGGCACAGGGCCCTAGATCAGGTGCCAGTTCTACACAGCTTGATAAATACCTGCCCGGTGAGGACACCTTCATGGACTTCACCGAACCAAATAATCCGGGGTCATCAGCAGTAAACTAGGATTGGGGTTCGGACACTTACCTCCCCACAGGGTCCGCACTGCCCGCCGTACGGAGAAGGAAACTGTACCCCAAAAGGGACAGTCGGGCCCCAAATGCTCCACACTACGGGGACCCAACCAATAGAGAGCACTGGGGACAGAGCAACATGGGTCACTACATTGGCACTGATACTCCAAGGGATCTGAATCAGCAACCCCTGGGTCCAAGTGAGTAGAGACTGTTAAAGATAACCTGGTGTGGTCTCCGTTGTTGTCCCCATCATCTCCCAGGCACGGCTCTACCTGCTGAGGGCCTACCACCATTGCTGCAATCACCACCAGCTCTGGGAGTACCCACATTTAGCGGTGGTTCTCCATCCTTAACCGCAACCCGCAGGTGGCGTCATATGACATTAACTCTTATCTTCCCTGTAAATAATCCCCTTTATAAAAGGCACCCAGGGAATGGGCGACGGCAACCACAGTAACATTCCCAATTATACAGACTGCCCGGGACCGAGTACCCCATCCCCTGGGCGTCACACATTCATTAGCATGTTAGTATGCTCACAGGAGCGTGCTTACATGCTAAGGTGACCAACTAGCCAGGGGAAGTAACACCTTTGCAACTAGTTGCTGGCCTCATTAGAATATTGTACCGCCCCGTGCTCGGCAGCCGTGCCGCTCGGATCCGGTCCTTCTGTGGGTGGCTCGAGGGTCTCCGGACCCGGGGGCCTCACGGTCACTTCAAATGCAAAGGGATTGTGATGGGATGGTGGGTGTAGGACGGATATGTATGGGCTGGGCCGTACGGAGTTCATGACGCTACCCACGGTGTGTGGTGATATTGGACCCCACCGCTGCAGTTACGGGGCACCAGGGGAGATGTTGTGCAGCAAGTTGTTAACCCCTCCGTGGGCAGGGATGGTGGCCCCGGGACCCGTTGGGTTTGGCGGTGCAGGGAGATGGGCGACCGGAGGGTGCTGTTGTACTCACTATTAGTAAACACATGAGTCTCTGGTAAACCAAGGTGATGGTGTTCGGTGCCCGCAGCCAGCTGCGTTCTGGTTCCCCCACCCGGCTGGTGGTCTCTGTCTTTCTCCTGCACCTGTTTAGAACGGTGGACTGCCTGTGCTTGCAACTTCAGGAGAACGCTACCGGCTTGTGGTCGCCTAAGGAGCCCTTTGCCCGCAGACGCTTTCCTGTGGGATCTCTGAGCCATGGCAGTGGCTGCTTATCCCCCTCGGTGGGCGGTTGCCTTCAGTCGGGACTTTGGGTGGGACAGGACCTCTAGTCCTTGCCTCAATCAGTTAATTAACTAGTCCCCAGTAGTTTCTGGACCTAGCTTCAGGGTCTGAGTACTCCCCTTTGTGCTCCGGTTTCCGAGTCGGTTCCCCGGGTCGGTACCGGCGTGCCACTAGCCTGTCCCGGTCCACCTCGGTTCCACCAAGCCGTCTTCCCGGCTCCTACAGACGGAGACCGCCGTCTGCCTCCTAGCCAAAGGCACCAGGGATCCTACCCCGGCACCTGTTCAATTTGGGTTTTCGCCTCTGCTGGAGCTGCACACATATCCAGCCCACACTCCTCTCCAACTTGAACTCTCAACCTTCACTCCTGACTGACCTTTCCCACCCCACGCTGTCTGAACTCCTCGGTGGGTGTCTTCCAACCGCCTGGTTCCGCCCCCTGGTGTGTCCATCAAGCCCTTAGGGGGTGACTAGGGTTTAAATGTTTGGCTGTGTGTTACCTGTGAGGGAAAGGTGTAATGCGGGGCCCTATTTGTGACTACCTGGCCCGGCCAGGGTGTCACACTATGATAAAAGATCTTTAGAAATACTTTTTCTAAAGATCTCTTTATCTATACTAGTGTATACAGGGACGGTTCAGCAGGGATTAGTAATATGCACCCAGAACTGCTCGTGGTTCTGGGTGCATATTGGACCTGACAGGTTCCCTTTATGTTGCAATACAAAACATGGAGGAAATATGCTCAGTAGGTTAGTCTCGGAAACTGACTTCTTTGGTTTCTTCAATAAGTGTCCAACGTGTGCACTCATGTCCAGGCATCAGCTACGTGATTGCTGACCATCAATATTGTCCGGGATGTGTCACTTCTGCTCTACGTGCTCAGTATCTTAATAACATCTTAGTAAAAAGAAAACAATTTATCACTTGCTTCATTGCTTCCAAGATATAGCCATAAAACTAGCACATTGCCAAGACAAGAGGCTTCAGCCGCACTCCCCAGGAACACCTTGCCTTCTGTTAATTTGCAAAGAAAAATGCCTGCTGGAAAAAAGTGTGACTATAATAAGCTGATTTGTCTGGCTGTCTCAATATTTTCTGTAGTATAAGCAGTATTTAATGAGAATCCAAGCGGGTACACCATGTACTCTAATGACAGAATTTCATTGATTCCGATAAATTTCACTTGAAGTGTCCATTAAAGCAGGTTCAGCATGTGCTGTAACTATAGAGAGACACAATGTGTACATTTACTGCAAAGGGTAAAGAAGATTATGCATTAGTATACTAGATAAAAACTGAAATAATGGAAGAAAAGCATATGGCAGATGAAATATGAGGGAAATGTACTATTATCTATATATTCAATAACATGATGGAGCCGCATCCATTGCAGAACAGCATAGCTCGGCATAGCCTTCGCATCCTACGTCTCCTACATCATGTCCTATTGTTGGTTTATAGGATTTGCTGAAATTCACTTCTAATTCTTTTTCTGGTATGTTCTACTTGTAGTATTCCTTTAAAATATATTTAATTAGCTTGATATGTGGCGCCCTGGACAAGCCAGGTCGTCACAGGTACTGCAACAACACACCCCACACCCCGAGATAGGCACACCAGTCACACACAAATCCTTGTTGCCTCCCTCCAGGGGTGATGTCCACACCAGGTGGGGTGGAGCCAGGCGGTTGGCTCCACCCACCGAGGAGTTCACAGTCCTGGAGGCGGGAAAGGAAGTCAGAACAGTTAGGGAGAGTGAAGGAGCAGGAGTGAAGTGGCAAGTGAGGAGCAAACTGACCGTGTCCGGGTACGTGGCCCGGGCACCGAGAGCAAGGTTGGCAGACGGTGGTGGCCGTCTGCAGGAGAGGCCGATCGACGCGGAACCGTAGGACCGAGGACGGGCGGTGGCCCGCCGGTACCGAACCGGGGAGCGAAGAGAAGCCAGCACAAACCGGCAGAGCCTACGGACCCCGACCAGACTTGGAGTCGCCGTTAAACCGATCAAATCCGTTAGCGACCGGAACCTCCGGGGTTTCCTAGCAGCAAAGACCCGACTGAAGGCAACCGCCCAAACCGAGAAGGGGAAACACAACTACCGCCACAGTTAGAATTCCCAGGGCCAGAGCCTGGGGGCAAAAGGGGCTCCTCCGGCCCATATCCAAGCTGGGGAGTGGGTTACCGGTGGGAAGCCATCGGGACCGAAGATACACAACAGGTGCAGGGAAAGGCAGCCACCACCAACCTACCGGGAGTAACCACAGCAGCCGGCTGCAGGACCCGTCCATCCAGCCGTTTGTTTTACTGGAGACTCTGTATTCATCATTGGCTGAGTGAGTACCACCGTGCCGTCCGGCACCGCGCTGCCCCAGCGACCCTGCACCATTCCAACCCTGCCTCCCCGTCCCACCTCACCGGGCCCCGGGACCACCAATTCCCCTACCCACGGAGGGGAGAGAAACATCTCGGATACTCCCTGTCATCGCTCCCAGGATCCTCGTCCAGAGCAGCGGTGGTGTCCCAACCTCACCACAAACCGTGGGTGGCGTCACGGACCAACTCCCCAAACCCAAACCACCCCCATTTCACTCATGGGCGAGGAGCGCCGCTCGAGTCCCCGGATCCGGCCCACCGCTCGAGCCACCGAGCAGCAGCAGCAGCAGCAGCACCGGACCTGAGCGCCAGCGAGAGCGCAGCGGCCTCCTCCCCGCCCGCGACAGATATATAAAAACCCTGCTTTCAAGTAAATATACTGTATATAGCACTTAAAAAAAGAAAAATAAAGGTGGAAAAAAATATAAAAAAGCTAATTATTAAATTTACTTTTTTCTTTGTTTATTTTTTTCTTCCTTTCTTTCTCATGTTAAAAATCAAGACTTGAATATCAGGAAGTAATAAACACATGACTTGTGCAAGATTTCTAAAATTTCAAGAATATGTAGACAATTAGGCGGAATTGCAAATAGTCTTTGCCAAATCTTCTTCTATTAATGATTTCAAGGTTTGATTTTTCAAATTTGCAATTTTAGACAGGCAACCACATAAAACAAAGGGTACACATTACAACACTGCAGGCCTACTTTACATTCTGATCTATGATGGTGTTTTATAATATATCTACAATAATGAATATCATTAAATTATCTCTATTACTCTGAAACTAAAAGGGCCTGCATTCCACATACTCTCCACTGATGTCAACACACTATTTACATCGGTATTCCAAGTTCTGTAAGCCTAGCAAAAAGAAAGATTTCGGTTGTGCCTCAAACCAGGCATCCGTAACAGCCATGGCATCAGAAATGGTGGGAAATTTGGTACCCTTGAGGTGTTTCTTCAGGTTTAGAAACAGATGATAGTCAGAGGGAGCTAGATCTGGTGAATAAGTTGGGCCGTCAACCAGCTGGAAGCCCAGCTCTGCCAGTTTTGCTGTGGTTACTTGTGCAATGTGAGCGAAGATGTTGTCTTGCAGGAACAAGATTACTTTGGACAGCTTGCTGCGCCTTTTGGCCTTCAGGGCTGCCTTCAATTGGTCCAAAAGTTCAATGTAATGCCTTGCATTGATGGTGGAATGCTTTTGAAAGTAGTCCACTAGCAGCATGCCCTCCTTATCCCAGAACACACACGCCATCACCTTAGTGGCTGATTTTTGCACCCTGAATTTCTTTGGACAAGGAGAACCACTGTGCCTCCACTCTTTTGACTGCTTCTAGTTTTCAGGGTCATACAAATAAATTCAGGTCTCATCGATAGTGACCAGTCGATCCAGGAAGTTCTTATCAGTCTGGAAAGGCTGACAAAGGGGCTGAGAAGTTTTCACTCGCATGCTTCTCTGATCTGTTATCAAACATTTGGGGACCCACTTTGCAGATACAGTAGCTTCCTCATGTCCAAATATTCATGGCTAATGACACAAACATATTCACATTAATTCCCCATGATGTCTGCTATTGCTTTAGCTGAAATTCATCGATTCTCCAGTATGAGGTTGTGCACAGCATCGATGATCTCCGGAACAACGACCACTCTCGGTTGTCCAGGACGTTCCCCATCATTGGTGCTGTAATGGCCCATTTTAAATTTGGCAACCCAGTTCTTAACTGTGGATAATGAAGGGCATTTTTCCCTCAATGTCTGCGACATATCAGCATGAATATCCTTTGCAGACTTTCCTTGCAGAAACAGCAATTTTATTATTCCTCTGCTCTCAGTTGCTGTGAATATCACTTTAGACTCCGCCATTTTGTTTTCCCGCGTGTGTAGAACATAAGCAACAAACACAAAATTTTTAAAACATATATTAGACACATAAGGCTTTCATGTGATGTAACATTTGTTACCATAGAAACAAAAAAGATCACAAATCCAAAGACTTATCAGCAGCCCCTCGTAGAAGTACAAGTTTGTGTTGTTGTCCAGTTTATGGACAATGAATATGGAATGCATTAAAGGGGTTGTCCCCATACTCAGACAACCTTTTCTCATTTTCCATGTTTGGCCCCATTATAATAAAGAAGCTTCTATTCATATACTATGGGCTCCGTTCCAGCGGTTTCGGCTCTCACTCTCCCAGGGCTCACATGAGGTTATGACGTCACACAAGCCCTTTACCTTCCCATGTATAAGTAATTAACAGGAAGTGATATCTTACTACTCTCACGCTCCCGCCGTCACGGCACCGCTCCTTATCACTCCTTACCCACTGATCCGGTCCACGTGCCCACCGGTCACGGCTGCCGCTCCCACTCGTGCTCCCCTGTGTCCTGCTCACTTGTGTCTGACTCTGAGTGGTCTGACTGAGTTGTCTGGCTCTGATTCTGAGGCCCATGGATGTGTATAGGGTGGGGCCGCGCCCACTCACCTTAACTTATAGGCCCTGAAGCAGGATATGACATGATACTGAGACAGGGTATATAAGGCTTCCCTTTCCATGTGGGCGGCGCCTGAGCAACGTGTTCCTTGAGCTAGATGTCAGGTCTCTCTGTGCATTGCATCCCATTTAACCCTGTGTCTTCTGCAGAGCCCGTCTGCCGTCCTGACCTGGTCCAAGAGAGCCGATCTCCCAGGAAGTGTCCCGGTGACCGTGTGCTGAGGATTCCGCCATCTCCTGTAAGCCTGAACCCGTCACCTGGACTTTGCCCGGCGACCTCAACCTTCACGCCCAGCTGGACCCAGATCCCATCTGTGGTTCCAACCCGGCACTGAATCTGATTCCGGCACTGTCTCCTGGAACCCTATGGCACCAGAGACTCCGTACTACCAGTCCCCTGAAGGCAGCTGTTCCCGTACCTACTAGTGTTCCGGCTGCCGTGCATTTAGGCCCTCTGGTGGGGCGACCAGACAGTCCCTGTATAGGGGTTAGCTCTTGGTTGCCTCTCCAGGGGAGTCCGGTGCACGGTCCAGAGAATCCACCACCAGGACCTAACAACTACATAGATATGGTACCAGAATCGAGCTTACTACATAGATACAGGAGCTAGACCAAGCTTACAACAGAGATGTGGGAATAGAAAACAATGTCAGAATAAAAAGTCTGTGGATTGAAAATTGCAACTAATTCTCATAGTTGTGCCTAATTCATTAAACAACTAGTCATATTGACAAAAATGGAACACTTTACAAAAAATATATAGTCAGGCCCTTTTGAACACTCCCTTTCTATTAAAAATAAAAAACTAATAAAAAGATCCTTCTATAAACTTAATTTTAACCTCAAAAAATACATTCTGATTTTGTTTAAGGACTTTGTTAGGATTAAGCTGTTTTCACACAGTGTAATGAGGGTCTCTTCCATTACATAGCAAAAACCTGGCTACAGATTATCTTTAAAATAGATTTGCAACCTATGAATGTTACCTAGAAATAGGTGAACAGGACATTACAGGGCAGTCACCTTTGCTTCTATGGAGCAGAGCAGAGGGCCACTAACAGATGGATCTTCTAGACTTAATGTGACCAATCTCACTACTATACTTCTACTTGTATTAGTGCTATATAGTATAACATTTTTCTTACATCACTGGGGCGAGACAACTGCTGGACAACCACCATAGCAATGTTTCTTGGATCACAGTTGAACCCAACTCACTTTGTGTTGGACATTCACTTCCTCTAAATCTTATTTTTCCTGACTTTATATGCCGAATTCCCAAATTTCATGATCCGTATTTCTGAACTGAATTGACTTGACATTTATGCAATTCTACAGCTCCAATTTTTCTAAAGGACTGTAGAATTGTAAAAAGTGTCTAAAACACACAATAAATTTGCCACATTTCTCATTTCCAACTTTTTTTTCACACAATATATGAAATACTACTGAATTGTTATTGGTAAATCTTTAATGTCTCTTCAAATCTGCAATTATAACTTAGTACAAATACTTGGAGTGAATCAATTACAAACGCAAGATCAAGTGGGGGTTAGCGCTAGATAAATGGCAGAAACAGTTTATTACAATGAGTATCACATGTGTGACGCCCTGGACTAGTCAGGTCGTCCCAGGTAGTCCCATGCACACACACCCCCTCCCTAGAAAGGTGACAGCAGCCAACCAAGAAACCCTTGTCACCACCCTCCAGGTTTGATGTCCACACCAGGGGGGTGGAGCCAGGCGGTTGGCTCCACCCACCAAGGAGTTCACAGGCCTGGAGGCAGGAAAAACACACAAGTTCTAGTACACAGGGAGAGTAGTCTTGACAGTGAAGGAGAGAGGTTGAGTTCAAGGGCAGACCTGTGACCAGGCCTGACAATAGTCTACTCAGGTGGCTGGGTCGGAGCCCAGTCACCTCTGGCAAGGAGGCAGACGGTGGTGCCCACTTGCAGGAGCTGGGCTTACAGCCAGTGGAACTGTAGGGACCGGGGTCAGGCGGTGGCCCGCTGGTACCGAACCGGAGAATTGATTGGAAACCGGAGCACCAGGAGGGGTACTCAGACCCAGTACAAAGCCCTGAACCGACAGGGCTGAGTTAAATCAACTGATTGAGGACTGGACTTAAGGACCTATCCCACACAAGACCCGTTAGAAGACAACAGCCCAACTATACAGGGTAATGCCACCGCCAAGGCATAGAGACCCAAGGGCCAGCATCTGCGGGCAAACAGGGCTCTTCTGACAACCAGCAAGCCGGGGAGTGGACTACCGTTGCTTAGGCATAGTTGACAAACATTCATACAAAGAGGTGCCGAAGAAAGGCTGAAACCACCAACCTGACAAGGGAGAAGCTGCAGCCAGCTGCGGGCCCCGTTCATCATCACATTTGGTTTACCAGAGACTCCCGTGTATTGTGTCATAGTAAGTACACCAGTGCCTTCGGGCTGCGCACCGCGCCGTACTGCACCAGCATACACCCGCACCCGCTCCCCCGCCTCAGCACCTCCCTCGGGCCCCCGGGACCATCACTCCCCTACCCACGGAGGGGTCAACACCAAGCTGCGCAACACCGTCCTCGGGAGGCCTACTTAACGGCAGCGGTGGTGTCCATCTATTCACCACAACCCGTGGGTGGCGTCACAAACTTATACCCCTTTCAAACCACCATGGCCCCGGCCGTGGAACTTCCCCCACCGAAGTCCCTGCGTGTAGCGCCAACCCCCTTGCAGAGCGACGTGACCCCCGGGTCCTTGAGGAGCTCGAGCTACCACCCACCGTATGAGCACGGATCCCAGCGGCTTGGCAGTCGTAGCCGAGCCTGCGGGGCGGTACAGATGCATTGATAGAAATATCTACTAAATACTAAATATATTTTTTATTTTTTTTTCGTGGAGTGGACAGAGCAAGCTCTTCTTCCATCTCGCTGTTCTAAAAATCCATTTAATATATGGTCCCTAGATAGGGGATGTATCAGATATTAAACAGAACAGATACTACACTTGATCTTAGCCAAATGGCCGAGAAGCGATAAATATGTTCCAATACTTTACTAACTAATTTTATGTTTATTTAATTAGCAGGATTTCATGCAGATGACCCAGTTACATGTCAAAGTAGACTATGAACTTGTTCATATTCTTTTACAAAGCTACTGATAAAGCAGTGTAATTAGTATATATCAGGAATGCAGAGGGGGAAACATTTCTCATCATTTCTGTGCAACAGAATATGGACTAATTGCTGCTTTGGGTAAAGAACATGTATGTGAGTGACACTTTTATATGGTAGTTACAGTATTCAAGTAGTCATGTCTTAGTTACATCATACTCCTCCAGAAAATGACAACAGCCTAAACGTGTATCCGATGAAAGAACACAATGTGATATAATAAAAAGTCAGAATAGAACCTGTTAATGTAGTGAGATCAGAATATTTTAATTTTCAATGTGAAAAGAGTTATTATCTTTGATGCTCCGCTAACAATTATTTTATTCATATTAGTGAGACTTTCTTAACATTAAGTAGGGCCTTTTAAAAAGGTTGTCCACTACTCGGACAACCCCTTCTCAATCAGCATGTTTGCCCTGGTAAAATACCAGTGTACCACCCCCACGTCAGTGGCCGAGCCGCTCGGATCCGGAGCCATGGTGGCTCGAGGGGTCTCCGGATCCGGGGGGTCCGCGTGGACACTTGAATTAAAAGAGAAGGTGGGATATGTACAAGGGAGTTAGAAAGTTTGTGACGCCACTCACGGTGTGTGGTAATGTGAGGGACCACCGCTGCCATTGGGGAGCCAGATGACGATGGTGTGGCAGCCTGATGTTTAACCCCTCCATGGGTAGGGGGTTTGTGTCCCGGGGCCTGTTGGATGGTTGGTGCTTGGGTGCCGTTGGGGATAGGAACAGGGGTTTTCAGTGTACACATTCCGTCCAGGAATAACAACACCGACAGCTTGTAAACCAGAATTCTGAGCACCACTACAGCTTGTAGGGAGCACGCTTGGGTCCGTGCCCTTAGTGTTGCTGTTAGCCTGTGGCCCTTTCCTTGGCACCTCTGTCTCAATTTGGACCCTTGGGTATAAAACTCTCCGGGTCCCACTTACCCGTATGGCTAACGGAGTGAGCTTGTTCTCAGGGTTCACGCGTAGGATTTCTTTGGACGGTATTGGGAAAGTCCTATCCCATCGGTGCGCTACTACCCCAATTTTGGAGTGGGTTGGGGATGAATCTTGAAGTCTTCACCCCCGTCGGCTAAATTACCAGAACGCGTGAAGCTACTTTCCGGCCTAGGGTCCATGTAGCCCGTTGTGCCCTGGCCCCAGCCCGGTGATAGCTCAAGGCCGTCGGCTGCTCTCTTCGACAGTCCGTGCCCCTTGACACAATCCCCTGCGACCGGGGTTCCAGCTCCTACCAGGCTCAGACCAACGTCTGCCACCTAGTAACTACAGGAGCCCTGCTCCCTGCCGGTGAGCTCTCCCTCTCAGAAAGTCACCACTCCACTCTCCTCTCCCTTTGCTCTCCAGTGCTCAACTCTTGCTCAACTGTTACTTTCTTCACTTCCCTCTCACCAACCCCCCATGTGGGCTTCCCTATTCCCTTCAGGCCCCTCAATGGAGTGTCTGGTGGGTAAAGTGTTCCTAGGATTTTGATTGGCTAAGCTGTTAGCAACACCAAAGGACCAGGAGGGTGGATACTGTGCTGAAGAGCAGATTGCACAATACCCTACGATGACATGATAGGCTAGGGCGTCACACCAGCACTTATACTTGCCTCCAGTATCGTTGTGATTCCATCGGTATCTGCACTCGCTCTCACTGGGCTCATGTGATATTGCTATGTATGAAAGTGACCTATAGTCAGTACTCTCCTGAAGACATCATTGGTCACATTGCAAATGTGTATTTTATGTGTAGAGTAATATGTGTATGTTTTCCTGCGGATTATGTCGCAGTCCTGACAGCTACCACTAGAATGCACTGGACTCTCTAACTGCTAAGAGAGAGTCTCACATAGAAGGTACAGCGGCAGGACTGAAAGGGTTTGTGAGATAGGCCCGGCCCACAGTTAAGGGGATAAAGTGGATAGGATTTCCTGGTTATAGATAGTTAGTGTTAGAGATGGAGTGAAGAACGTAGGATAGTGGAAAAGAGTGGTGTGGTGGTAGGGAAACAGGCAGAAGATTGGGCAGGAGGAAGACAGAAGCTGGTGACCTGAAGAAGTTTGTAACAGAGCAATAACCTGGAAGTAGAGAGAGTAAACCAGAACAGCGCCCTCATGGCAAGCAGGCTAAAGAAAAGAGTGTAGTTATTGTAAGGGCCTTAAGGGGGCTTTACACGCAGCGACATCGGTAGCGTTATCGCTGGTGAAAGCTCCCGCCCCCGTCGGTTGTGCGTCACGGGCAATTCGCTGCCCGTGGTGTTCAATATTGTTAGGACCCGTCACACGGGACTTACCTGCCTAGCAACGTCGCTGTGGCCGGCGAACTGCATCCTTTTTAAGGGAGCGGTTTGTGCGGCGTCACACATAGTGATATGTCCTGCTGCAGGAACGACGAACAACCAGCATCCTGCAACAGCAACGATTTTATGAAAATGAACGACGTGTCAAAGATCAACGATAAGGTGAGTATTTTTGATCGCTAACACTCGCTCGGAGTTGTTATACACAACGACGTCGCTAACGACGCCGGATGTGCGTCATGGAATAAGTGACCCCGGCGATATATCGTTATACGTTGTTGCGTGTAACGGGCCCTTTAGTCTTCGGACAGCCACCGTCACTGCGGGATTGGTATCCTCAGATGCAACTTGGTGTAAGATAGCCATTCAGAGAAGAGTGAAGTGAAGTGATGAAACTCTCATGCTCCATGGTATCTGGTGGGACTCTATGTACAGCCGGTATGGGAAGCGCTGTGTTGAACTGTGTAACAATGCCTGTGAAGTATTAGTGCCTCTCCTCTGGAGAAGAATGTTGATGTGAGAAAACCGTATTCAGTAACATTAAAGTGTTTTACAGCTGGCCCAAGTGTGTGCTTTATTCCTTTGGAAGTAAATCTGCAGCATGTTCCCTGGACCAGCAGCAGCAGCGGGTTGACAGCCCAGAAGTACCCTAGCACTCAGGTAATCGCACCACACCAGCCACTTCACCGCACACCCCAGCCACAGTTTCTGTAGCATGTCAGGCGGGTGCCGAACTGCATCCCTTGCCCCTGGCTACCACCTGGCCTCATGTTACAGTTAGATCATGCAAGCCCTAAACCTAATCAGTACTGGCTTCAGTTTACCCACCTTCAGACGTATCTCACACTCAAGAGGAAGTAGGCGGCCAGCATCAGCAATGACTTCCTCTTGATGTTTGATTCGTCCAAAGGTGGAGAGAGGGAAGCCATTGCTGATTGAGTACATGGCTTGCGTGACGTCACCGGAGAGCGAGTGCCGACACCACTGGAACAGCACCAGCACAAGAGGGGAGTATACATTTTAAAAACCTATATAAATCAACTAAAGAAGATAAGTGACATCTATCAAAAATAATATGTACCAAAAAACAAAATTGGAGAGCTAGCCCAGATAATGATATATCAAAAGACCTCATCAGTTACACGAAAAAATAAAAAACATGATATCAATACAATCATGTGAAACATCTACAAGGATAGAATAATGAAATAGAGCTAATGGTGATATGTGATGTGATGTGATGTGTAGACACAGACAGGTGTCGTATGGTAATCATGTCCTATAGATGGTGCAAAAATATTTTTCGTTTTAGTATCAGTATTGTATGTAAAGAGGAGAAAAATTATAGATGAATGGATAGAAATGTCCCAAAAATGAGAAAGTGAATAACAAACATGTATACCATATGTCACCAGTCTGTGTGTACACATACATAAATCACCATTAAATCTATTTAATTATTCTATACTTGTACATACGTTTCACATGATTGTATTGATGTCATGAGTTTTCATATCAGTCTTTTCATATATATCATTACCTGGGCTAGCGCTCCAATTTTGTCTTTTGGTTCCAGAGGGGAGTAAAAGCCTTGTTATTTCAATGGAGTCAAGCATGCTGATTGAGATGGGATTATCAGAGTAGTGGACAACCCCTTTAAGATGGATTTGCACTAAAAGACCTTCCTAAGATAGTGTTCCTAACAACTTGTCTTATGATAATATTTCAGTATAAACTTGAACAATCGTTTCCCAATAATCCTGCAGTGCCGATCACCCAATGTACAAGTAAAGTGCTCATTCGTTGGGTGAAAAGATTCTTTTGTGCAGTGCCCTGTGTAAACAGGACTTGTGCTGCCGAGAACTATGGCAGCCTATGTGCACTGAGCTTTCTACTACTGATAACACAGCACAACAATGTTTTTGCTACTGAGGGTAAAACATGTGTTCTTTACTAATTTGAACATGCTGATTCCAAATATGAACTCAGAATTTGCACAGCACGTCCAGATTTTGAGTTATACTTAGAAAAGGCCATACGCCTATTCAGGCATTGTTGAAGATATTCTTAAAAAGTATTCAAAAAGTTAGCTTCATACTATGTCATGGAAAATGGTGTCTGCTTCTGTACTGATGTGAATGGGCTTATGCTAGAGTTGGGTTGTAGACATTTTCCAGATCAATGGAGACTGTTCATAGACTCTAGTAAAGCAAGCTTGAAAGCTGTTCTGTTGCACAATGGCAATGAAAAGCCATCTGTCCCCATTGCACATGCGGTTGGAATGAAAGAGACCTATGCTTCTATGCAGATCATTCTGAAATTGATTAAATATTCAGAACATCAATGGAACATTTGTGCTGACCTCAAAGTTGTTGCACTAGTCCTTGGTTTGCAGTTAGGTTACACTAAGCATATGTGCTTTCTGTGCCTATGGAACAGTCGAGATGACGACAACCATTATAAAATTAAACGGTGGCCCAATAGAGATGAACATAAGATTGGTAAGCACAATGTTCAACACGAATCACTTGTCGATCCACTTAAAGTTTATCTTCCACCTCTTCACATTAAACTAGGACTAATGAAAAATTTTGTAGTAGCAATGGATCGTCAAGGGAATGGATTTAAGTATCTGAAGGAAAAGTTTAGTGCATTGAAAACTGAGGCCAAACTCAAAGCAGGAATTTTTATTGGTCCTGAAATCCACCAACTAATCCATGATGAAATCTTCAAGAAAGAACTCACCCCACTTGAACTAACTGGAAACGAAAGAGCAGAAAACTATGCTGAACTAATAGACAATATGCTTCAAGCATACGAAATGCATGGTGCCCGAATGTCATTGAAAATGCATTTCCTACATTCACATCTTGACTTCTTTCCTCCAAATATGGGTAATGTCAGTGACGAACATGGTGAGAGATTCCACCAGGACATTTCTACTATGGAAAAAAGATACCCAGGTCGCTTTAACCCCAAGATGATGGGCGATTACTGCTGGTTTTTGCAACGGGCCACTAGGACCACTCACAAGCGCAAAAGCAAGTGCCTGAAGCACTTTTAAAAGTACTCTGCTGAGTTCAAGGCGATTTCTTAAGCTACTATAAGTGATTTTTAAGTTTTTTGGTTTATTTACCTATACTTCTTTTTCAATAAAAATGATAATACATGTTGTGAAACTGTGGGACATAACGATTCTGTATCTTTATTAATTGCTTATTTTAATTTTCACAAAAATTGGAATAACTTAATATCCTGACGTGCTACAAAAAAACTAACTTCAGATTTGGATTCAGCGCATTCGATTTAGTATAGCGCACATGGTTTTTGCCAAGTAGCAGACAAAAAGTGTTTATTTGTTGTGCTGTGTAATTCAGTGCTCATCGTTAAGTGCGGTCTGCCTCTGTAAACAGGCTATTAAACGACCACCAATCTGCATACGTAATTGCCAGTTGCGGGATGTAACCATATCCCACAATGCACTGCGGCACTGTCAGTTGCACAGCCACAGTTCGCGACCACATCATAGCCATGGTAACCAGGGACAACAGTGCAGGCGGAACCCAAATTGTGGGCTGAGTAAGCACAATTCTGTTCCCAATCTAACATTGTGCTACCCATACCACATCCAGGTAGAATGAGGTGTTGATGTTTTAAATTACACATTTGCGATGTCACGGAGCAGTAAGGAGGCGTGTCCAGGTATGTCCGCCCTTGCCTGACATCACCATGCCCTGAGCAATGTTGCGGTGAACGACGAGACATGGCGGAACTGACGAGCGTGCGAGAGAGAGAAAAAATACATACACATGATGTTTATTTACAATAACAATACACACAGCCTGTAGCACATTTAATTAGCTAAAAAAAAAATATCAGTGGATAATCCCGAGCAGGCCATAGTCTGCTACAACCTCTTGAAGAGAGGGAGAACCGCGAGAGTTCCCGAGTCAGCCTGCTGCCATGACTAAAGGCCCAGTCACACACAACAACTTACCAGCGATCCCGAAAACGATGTGACCTGATAGGGATCGCAGGTAAGTCGCTGGGAGGTCGCAGGTGAGATGTCACACAGTCAGATCTTACCAGCGATGCAGGAACAATACAGGTCGCTACTGCGATCTCAGCAGTCACTGTGACCCTGTCACACAGTGTCAAACACAGCGATGGGTCCTGCCCAGCAGGACATCGCCTTTGAAGAAAATGGCCTGGACCATTCTGCAACAACTAGAGATCTCACAGCAGGGGCCTGATCGCTGGTAGGTGTCACACATAACGAGATCGCTAACGGGGTCGCTACTGCATCACGGAAACCGTGACTCAGCTGCGATCTCGCTAGCGATCTCGTTATGTGTTTACCGTCGTACCTTAACGTTAACTAAGGTCACTCAATGTAAACACACACATCACACAGGGGAGACACCACATAGTGAACACAGCTCAAGAAACACAACACCAGATACCAATATACAGCACACAACAAGCAAGAGACAGTGCACAGGGGTGAAAGAGGTCAAATGACGCAACACATACAATACACAAATGCAGAGGATGACATACAACGGATATATTGGAAAGCGCAAACAGTGTGACACATGTCCACTAAGCATAGACAGATGTTCATTTTACCGGACTCCCAATGCGATAGCAACGGGCCTATTTCTAGTTGTTACATATTTAACGGTTAATGGTCATTCATACAGTTTGTATAAAGGGACTTTTAGTGAATAATTTTCTTTAGTGTGGCTTCTTTTAAACAAAATAATATTAAAAGTTATATTTTATAGTTTACATGTTTCTTCTCTCCACCCTTATTGATCGCTTAGCAATTTGCTGATTTGATCTCATTTGTGTACTTCTTTATTTTTTCCAATTTTGAGGAACCTTCTGTAAAATTAACTGGGGACTTTTGGTGCTAGGGAATTGTCTTCATACTGCAGGTAATTATCAGCTCTTTGTATAAGCAATGGTAATAGATTAGACTGAGATGAGAAGTCTGGGTTAAAGGAATTCAATTACCACTGGTAATCAAGCAGAGAAGATTAACAATGAACAGAAACAAACAGAAACACCAACGGAGAACAAGTATGAAGGCTTTTTTATCGTGGCCTATGATTCCATGAACAACTGCTCATAAGAACAATTGTTCCCAGTCATTCTCTTGTATAAATGCTCGTTTGTCAGCGAGTCACATCTTTTACAGTATAAAGGCCTAAAAAATTTTTGGTTATCGGCTTCTCATCACCTCATGTACAGAAAAAATGTACTGCTGACAATATACAGACTATATGGAGATGGATCTATAATTCTAATGACTAGAGTTGAGTGAGCACTACCATGCTCAGGTGCTCAGTACTCGTAACTAGTGATGAGCGGGCACTACCATGCTCAGGTGCTCGGTACTCGTAACTAGTGATGAGCGGGCACTACCATGCTCGGGTGCTGGGTACTTGTAACTAGTGATGAGCGGGCACTCCCATGCTCGGGTGCTTGGTACTCATAATGAGCAGGTGGATGCTCAGATGAGTGCATCTTAAGTAAAAAGTATAATGGAGGTCAATTGGGACCTTGAGCATTTTCTAGAAGATCTTTTGGAAAAATGCTCGTGTTGTCCCTTGACTTCCATTATACCCTGGTGCTTGAGGCGCACTCATCCGAGCATCCAACTGCTCATTATGAGTAACGAGCACCCGAGCATGGGAGTACCAGCTCATCACTAGTTACCAGTGCCAAGCACCTGAACATGGTAGTGCGCGCTCATAACTAGTTATGAGTACCGAGCAACCGAGCTTGCTAGTGCTCGCTCATCACTAGTTACCAGTACCAAGCACTCGAGCATGGTAGTGCCCGCTCATCATTAGCAACAAGTACCGAGCACCTGAGCATTGTAGTGCCCGCTCATCACTACTAATGACTACTTGTTCTTATACAGTTTGAACCTCCCTGTGAAAAAGAGCCTTCATCCTTTTTGCATTTTCATTTTTGTCTCCCTTTCTTCCACAAAAAAGCCACGAGGAACTTGTTTCTGGCAACACAGCCATATGAGGGCTCTTTTTTTTGATGAATGAGCTAATGTTCTGCCCCCGTGTCAGCAGCCGATGCTGCTCGGATTCGGACCCGCAGTGTGGCTCCAGGGATCCTCTGGACCCGGGGGTCGCGCGCACACGCCGAATGAAAAGGGGGACATAGTTGTACGGCCTTGACCGTATTCAGTTCGTGACACCACCCACAGTGTGTGGTGAAGTGGGACACCACCGCTGCTGTTGTGAGATACCCGGGGGAGATGTAATGGCAGCCGGATGTTAACCCCTCCGTGGGTAGGGTTGGTGTCCCTGGGGCCCAGTGTCTCTATGCAGGGTATGGCGATAGCAGGGGCTTGAGCGCCCGGACGTACCAGGGGATGTTTGGTTACTCACAAGTAAATTAATCACACGAGTCTTTTGGTAAACTAAGTTGCTGGTGGCCGGCCGCCACGGCCGGTTGTTCTCTGGTCCCCCACCCGGGCTGGTGGTCGCCGTCTCTTCCTCTGCACTAGTTGTGGTGGTGTGTTTGGACTTCCCGGTATGGAACACGGGAGTCCGTTCCCGGTTTTCTGTGTGCCTGAGGAGCCGTGCCCGCTGACGCTGACCCGTGTGATCTATGGGCCCTGGCGGTTAACCTATCCCTCTCTGTGGGTGGTTGTCTGCTTTTGGGACTTTGGTTGGGACAGGACATATAATCCTGCCCTTAATCGGTTGATTAGCTAGGCCGTTGGTTCCGGTCCTGGCTTCAGGGTCCGAGTACCCCCTCTGTGCACGGTTTCCGGTCGGGTCTCCGGTGTCGGTATTGGTGGGCTCCAACCCTGCTCCGGTCCTCCTCGGATCTGCCAAGCCGTCTTCTCATCTCCTGCTGACGGAGAACACCGTCTGTCACCTAGCCAAGGTACCAGGGCTGCAACCCTGGCACCGTTCAACTTGAACTTCTCCACCTAGCTCCAGCCCACACTCCTCTCAACTTGAACTACAGACTTTCTCTCAAGCTTAAATTGACTCTTTGTTTTCCCGCCCCGGGCTGTCTAGACCCCTAGGTGGGCGTTCCCTAACTGCCTGGTCCCGCCCATTGGTGTGCCTGTCTTGCCCTGAGGGGGGGTGACTAGGGTTTCAGTTCGGCTGTATGTAACCTAGGTGAGGGATGGTGTTATGCGGGGGCCTATGTGTGACTACCTGGTTTTGCCAGGGCGTCACACTCATAGGCGGCTTTAGGCATGTGCGAGTTGTGCGGCCGCACAGGGCGCCGGCAGGCCGACAGCAGAGGGGGCGCCTAGGGAGCAGCTGTTTACTTTCACTTTGCTGCTCACGCCCCTCCTCTGTGCCCTGCGTCTGGTCTCCTCCCGCTCGGCACAGCCTCAGCCAGGGGGCACCCTCCTCTCCTCTCCCTACACATCCTCCAGCAGAAAGCACCCCTCCCCCCTCCTCTGTGCCCTGCGTCTGGTCTCCTCCCGCTCGGCACAGCCTCAGGCAGGGGGGCGCCCTCACCTGCTCTCCGCTCTGTATCCTCCTGTCTTTACCATAGAGAGGGGGGAGGGGCAGCAGCAGCAATGCCGGAGATGCTGTTATCAAAGCCCCACTGAACTCCTGCAGCCAGGAAGTGACTGTGAGTATAACATGCTGTGTGTCATATCTGTGCTGTATTATAATATGTGCTGTCTGTCTGTGTGTTATGTATAACGTGTGTGTCCTGTATACTGTGCAATGTCTGTCTGTGTATCTGTCTGTCCGTCTATTATCTGTCTGTCTGCCTATCTTGCTATTATCTATCTGTCTATATATCTCAATTATCTATCCTATATCTATCAATTATCTATCTATCTATTATGTCTGCCTATCTCTCTATTATATATCTGTCATATCTATGTGTCTCTATTATCTATATTTCTATTATCTATCTATCTATCTATCTTGCTATTATATATCTGTCTGTATATCTCCTCTATCTATCTATCTATCTATCTATCTATCTATCTATCTATCTATCTATCTATCTATCTATCTATCTATCTATCTCTCCATTATATATCTGTCTATATCTATGTATCTTTATTATCTTTCTATTATCTATCTATCTGTCTGATATCTATTTGCCTATCATCTATCCAGCGTCGGTCTGGTACACAGACACCAGTCAATGCCCTGGAAAGCTCTCTGCTGCTTTCACACATCCGTTTTTTGCAGTGCGGCTCAATCCGGCTCCAAAACCTATGCAACAGATGCGGCGAAAAAAATGGATCCGTTGCATACGTTTTTCCATGCGGCCCGTCCGTTTTTTGACGGATGCGGCTTGATACTGAGCATGCGCAGTGTAAAAAAACGCATCCGGCGGCCGGATGCGTTTTTTGCTGCAGGACGCCACATATGGCGTCCATAGGCTTTCATTGTAAATCGGACCGGATCTGGCGCAATGCAGTTTTTGCGCCGCACAAAAAAAGTGCCAGGCAACGTTTCATCCGGCCGCCGCATGGGCTAAATATGCCGCATCCGGCAAAAAACGGACACAACGCAAGGCCATGCGGCACAATACGGCGCTAATGCAAGTCTATGCGGAAAAAATGCAACTGGCGGCAAAAAAAAACCGTTGTGCTTTTTCTGCAAAGCGCCGTATTGTGCCGCTCAGCAAAAAACGGATGTGTGAAAGCAGCCTAACTGAACATAAAAGGGACCCGCCGGCAGGGGCACCACTGGCATCAAAGATCCAGAGCTCCGACCCAGAACTTCTTGGCCGGAGCCCCGAATCTTCTGCAACCACCGCACTGAACTATGTCAGCGTCACCCCGATACAGTTCAATCCTGTGACAGAGCAAGAGCTCCATGCTCTACTGCCCCTCTCCAAAGCCACAAACCGCTGCAGGCCTGTGTCTTAGGAGACCGTATATCCACAAGGGCAGAGCAGTGACATCATTGCATCGCGCTGCCTCCGCAGGCCACCATAGAAGAGAAGATGGAGGCTGCGGTGCTGGGAATCAGGATTAGGTGAGTATAATTTTTTTTTATGTCTATATGGGATCTGTGAGGGCTCCTGTTGTATATAAGAGGCTGGGTGGGGGCTCCTGCTGTGCATAGGAGGCTGTGTGGGGGCTCCTGCTGTGTGCAGGAGGGCTGTGTGGGGGCTCCTGCTGTGTGCAGGAGGCTGTGTGGGGGCTCCTGCTGTGTGCAGGAGGCTGTGTGGGGGCTCCTGCTGTGTGTAGGAGGCTGTGTGGGGGCTCCTGCTGTGTGCAGGAGGCTGTGTGGGGGCTCCTGCTGTGCATAGGAGGCTGTGTGGGGGCTCCTGCTGTGTGCAGGAGGCTGTGTGGGGGCTCCTGCTGTGTGCAGGAGGCTGTGTGGGGGCTCCTGCTGTGTGCAGGAGGCTGTGTGGGGGCTCCTGCTGTGTGCAGGAGGCTGTGTGGGGGCTCCTGCTGTGTGCAGGAGGCTGTGTGGGGGCTCCTGCTGTGTGCAGGAGGCTGTGTGGGGGCTCCTGCTGTGTGCAGGAGGCTGTGTGGGGGGCTCCTGCTGTGTGCAGGAGGCTGTGTGGGGGCTCCTGCTGTGTGCAGGAGGCTGTGTGGGGGCTCCTGCTGTGTGCAGGAGGCTGTGTGGGGGCTCCTGCTGTGTGCAGGAGGCTGTGTGGGGGCTCCTGCTGTGTGCAGGAGGCTGTGTGGGGGCTCCTGCTGTGTGCAGGAGGCTGTGTGGGGGCTCCTGCTGTGTGTAGGAGGCTGTGTGGGGGCTCCTGCTGTGTGTAGGAGGCTGTGTGGGGGCTCCTGCTGTGTGCAGGAGGTTGTGTGGGGGCTCCTGCTGTGTGCTGGAGACTGTGGGGGGGCTACTGCTGTGTGTAGGAGGCTGTGTGGGGGCTCCTGCTGTGTGCAGGAGGCTGTGTGGGGGCTCCTGCTGTGTGTAGGAGGCTGTGTGGGGGCTCCTGCTGTGTGGGGGCTCCTGCTGTGTGCAGGAGGCTGTGTGGGGGCTCCTGCTGTGTGCAGGAGGCTGTGTGCAGGAGGCTGTGTGGGGGCTCCTGCTGTGTGTAGGAGGCTGTGTGGGGGCTCCTGCTGTGTGCAGGAGGCTGTGTGGGGGCTCCTGCTGTGTGCAGGAGGCTGTGTGGGGGCTCCTGCTGTGTGCAGGAGGCTGTGTGGGGGCTCCTGCTGTGTACAGGAGGGTGTGTGGGGGCTCCTGCTGTGTGCAGGAGGGTGTGTGGGGGCTCCTGCTGTGTGTACGAGGCTGTGTGGGGGCTCCTGCTGTGTGCAGGAGGCTGTGTGGGGGCTCCTGCTGTGTGCAGGAGGGTGTGTGGGGGCTCCTGCTGTGTGTAGGAGGCTGTGTGGGGGCTCCTGCTGTGTGGGGGCTCCTGCTGTGTGCAGGAGGCTGTGTGGGGGCTCCTGCTGTGTGCAGGAGGCTGTGTGCAGGAGGCTGTGTGGGGGCTCCTGCTGTGTGTAGGAGGCTGTGTGGGGGCTCCTGCTGTGTACAGGAGGCTGTGTGGGGGCTCCTGCTGTGTGGGGGCTCCTGCTGTGTGCAGGAGGCTGTGTGGGGGCTCCTGCTGTGTGCAGGAGGCTGTGTGGGGGCTCCTGCTGTGTGCAGGAGGCTGTGTGGGGGCTCCTGCTGTGTGCAGGAGGCTGTGTGGGGGCTCCTGCTGTGTGCAGGAGGCTGTGTGGGGGCTCCTGCTGTGTGCAGGAGGCTGTGTGGGGGCTCCTGCTGTGTGCAGGAGGCTGTGTGGGGGCTCCTGCTGTGTGCAGGAGGCTGTGTGGGGGCTCCTGCTGTGTGTAGGAGGCTGTGTGGGGGCTCCTGCTGTGTACAGAAGGCTGTGTGGGGGCTCCTGCTGTGTACAGGAGGCTGTGTGGGGGCTCCTGCTGTGTGCAGGAGGCTGTGTGGGGGCTCCTGCTGTGTGCAGGAGGCTGTGTGGGGGCTCCTGCTGTGTGCAGGAGGCTGTGTGGGGGCTCCTGCTGTGTGCAGGAGGCTGTGTGGGGGCTCCTGCTGTGTGCAGGAGGCTGTGTGGGGGCTCCTGCTGTGTGCAGGAGGCTGTGTGGGGGCTCCTGCTGTGTGCAGGAGGCTGTGTGGGGGCTCCTGCTGTGTGCAGGAGGCTGTGTGGGGGCTCCTGCTGTGTGCAGGAGGCTGTGTGGGGGCTCCTGCTGTGTGCAGGAGGCTGTGTGGGGGCTCCTGCTGTGTGCAGGAGGCTGTGTGGGGGCTCCTGCTGTGTGCAGGAGGATGTGTGGGGGCTCCTTCTGTGTGCAGGAAGCTGTGTGGGGGCTCCTGCTGTGTGCAGGAGGCTGTGTGGGAGCCCCTGCTGTGTGAAGGAGGCGGTGTGGGGGCTCCTGCTGTGTGAAGGAGGCTGTGTGGGGGCTCCTGCTGTGTGCAGGAGGCTGTGTGGGGGCTCCTGCTGTGTGCAGGAGGCTGTGTGGGGGCTCCTGCTGCGTGCAGGAGGCTGTGTGGGGGCTCCTGCTGCGTGCAGGAGGCTGTGTGGTAGCTCCTGCTGCGTGCAGGAGGCTGTGTGGGGGCTCCTGCTGCGTGCAGGAGGCTGTGTGGGGGCTCCTGCTGTGTACAGGAGGCTGTGTGGGGGCTCCTGCTGTGTGCAGGAGGCTGTGTGGGGGCTCCTACTGTGTGCAGGAGGCTGTGTGGGGGCTCCTGCTGTGTGCAGGAGGCTGTGTGGGGGCTCCTGCTTTGTGCAGGAGGCTGTGTGGGGGCTCCTGCTGTGTGCAGGAGGCTGTGTGGGGGCTCCTGCTGTGTGCAGAAGGCTGTGTGGGGGCTCCTGCTGTGTGCAGGAGGCTGTGTGGGGGCTCCTGCTGTGTGCAGGAGGCTGTGTGGGGGCTCCTGCTGTGTGCAGGAGGCTGTGTGGGGGCTCCTGCTGTGTGCAGGAGGCTGTGTGGGGGCTCCTGCTGTGTGCAGGAGGCTGTGTGGGGGCTCCTTCTGTGTGCAGGAAGCTGTGTGGGGGCTCCTGCTGTGTGCAGGAGGCTGTGTGGGAGCCCCTGCTGTGTGAAGGAGGCTGTGTAGGGGCTCCTGCTGTGTGAAGGAGGCTGTGTGGGGGCTCCTGCTGTGTGCAGGAGGCTGTGTGGGGGCTCCTGCTGCGTGCAGGAGGCTGTGTGGGGGCTCCTGCTGCGTGCAGGAGGCTGTGTGGGGGCTCCTGCTGCGTGCAGGAGGCTGTGTGGGGGCTCCTGCTGCGTGCAGGAGGCTGTGTGGGAGCTCCTGCTGTGTGCAGGAAGCTGTGTGGGGGCTCCTGCTGTGTGCAGGAGGCTGTGTGGGGGCTCCTGCTGTGTGCAGGAGGCTGTGTAGGGGCTCCTGCTGTGTGCAGGAGGCTGTGTGGGGGCTCCTGCTGTGTGTAGGAGGCTGTGTGGGGGCTCCTGCTGTGTGCAGGAGGCTGTGTGGGGGCTCCTGCTGTGTGTAGGAGGCTGTGTGGGGGCTCCTGCTGTGTGTAGGAGGCTGTGTGGGGGCTCCTGCTGTGTGGGGGCTCCTGCTGTGTGTAGGAGGCTGTGTGGGGGCTCCTGCTGTGTACAGGAGGCTGTGTGGGGGCTCCTGCTGTGTACAGGAGGCTCTGTGGGGGCTCCTGCTGTGTGCAGGAGGCTGTGTGGGAGCTCCTGCTGTGTGCAGGAGGCTGTGTGGGGGCTCCTGCTGTGTGCAGGAGGCTGTGTGGGAGCTCCTGCTGTGTGCAGGAGGCTGTGTGGGGGCTCCTGCTGTGTGCAGGAGGCTGTGTGGGGGCTCCTTCTGTGTGCAGGAAGCTGTGTGGGGGCTCCTACTGTGTGCAGGAGGCTGTGTGGGAGCCCCTGCTGTGTGAAGGAGGCTGTGTGGGGGCTCCTGCTGTGTGAAGGAGGCTGTGTGGGGGCTCCTGCTGTGTGCAGGAGGCTGTGTGGGGGCTCCTGCTGCGTGCAGGAGGCTGTGTGGGGGCTCCTGCTGCGTGCAGGAGGCTGTGTGGGGGCTCCTGCTGCATGCAGGAGGCTGTGTGGGGGCTCCTGCTGCGTGCAGGAGGCTGTGTGGGGGCTCCTGCTGTGTGCAGGAGGCTGTGTGGGGGCTCCTGTGTGAAGCCCCACAAGTGCAGTGTCGGTGCATTACCTTCAGGGACTCCACTCAGCTGGATCTTGTCACAGGTAGGAGATCTTCTTTTAGGATTGTCGTGACGCCACTCTCAGAATTGCGGTCAGTGGGGACCGCCACTGCAGGTTAAGGGATGCCTGGGGCTGATGGTGGGTGCAGCCAGTTGTAATAGCCTCCTGAGAGTGAGGCAAGCCCCAGGGCCCTGTGTAGGTGTGTAGAACCACAAGGCGCAGAATAACTCCACACAAGCAAAATGTCTTTCAGGGGTTTTACTCACTGTTGATGGCAGGGTGAGTAACCCGGGCGTAACTGGGATGAACCAGGCTGGAACCAGGTGTCCTTCAGGCTGACTGATGAGGGTGGCTACCGACTCGCCTTCCTTAGCCCTTCTGTGGTTTGTGGTAACCCCGACTTTTAGTCCCTATGGGGGTCACCCAGGGAAGTAGCTGCTCCCCTCTTTTGTTTGCCGTTTGCTTGTCGCCTGGACCAGATCACTCCAGCTGCTTGCCTCCTGTGAACTATGGGCCCTAACTATGGCTACGTGGCTGCGGCTTTTGTGGTGTTGTGGCGTGGGCTTTAAGGGGCCCACACCGGCAGGTTTAGCAAGGAAAGGTGGATCTATCCCCGCATCGGGATCTGCCGCCCGTTTGGGCCTGGTACTCCCTGACAGTCTCCTTACTTTCCACTACACTGCCCTCTCTCCAGCTGTGTGTGGTGTTCGGGCAGCACTACCAGGTGACCGTTCTCCCCCGTCGGTAGTCACTGCGCGGACGCTGTTAGACTGCAACAGCTCCAGGGTCTGCTTCTGCTCTTCCTGGACTGCTGCACTAAACTGGCTCACTCGTGGGACCTGCACTGCTGCTCCTGTCTGAGCTCCACTTCCATGCTCCTCACTCCTCCACACTCTGCTTCAGACTGTTTACTCCTCCTTCTCTTTTCCCCTTGTGCCTGCCTACGCCACCTAGCAACCAGGCTCTCTACCACACCCCTTGAGTGGAGATGGAGGCTTCGCCCCCTCCACTCCTCAAGTGGAGGTGAAGGCTTTGCCCCCTCCTGGGATCCCCAGGGGTCCTCTCAAAGGTACATGTGTGAGACCTGATCACTATGCGCCTGTGTAGTCACACCTCGGTCAGCCTTCTGGATTACCTGTATTGTACTGTCCCCAGCATGGGTGCAGTACTCAGTGGTGCCTGACCAGGTCAGGGGCGCCACATTCCCCCTTAGTTATCACCAGCACGTCCTCGGGCTGCAAGACAACATTTTAAAATGCATAAAACATTAAAACATGGTAAAACATTTAAAACCACCAGGTACCATACATCACCACCCTCCACCCACAAGTCCGTTAACCCACCCTAAACCCCTTTCAGGAGGCAGGTCACCGGTTTCTTTTGGTAACCAGGTCTGGGCCATCCACTTCCCCAGACCTTTCCTCCAATCTTCCTCTCCCGTTGGCCGCGCCTTCAGCCACTTCTGGCAGGATGTAGAGGCGGCTTTCATGGGCTGGTGGTCTTCAGGGCATACCTAGCCTGGTGAAGCCGCGCCTTCAGCCACTTCTGGCAGGATCCAGAGGCGGCCTTCACGGTTGGTGCTGACCAGGTACCCTCTTTGTGGTGGAGAGCCAGGCCCCATAAACAGGCGTGCTCCCTGGTTGCAGGCGAGCCAAGGCCCCATAAACGGACGTGCTCCCTGGTTGCAGGTGAGCCAAGCCCCTAAACAGGCTGGCTCTGGTGGTGGTACCTCTGGGGTAACTATTTACACTGCGAGAGTTTGTGGCTATAGCCAGTTCATAGCCTTAAGGTTTATGGGTTTCTCACATTAGTTCATGTGGGCACATGCTTAAACTTATAACGTTGCAAACTGGTCAAAACTGTAACTTGCTGTACTTCTTTCTTCACTTTACATAGATTCCTCTTTACCAGGGCTTGGGCCTGTAGGGCTGCGGCACCTGTTGTTTTCTTCATTTCTCTCATCATCGGAGGTAGTCTCATCAGTGGGTCCTTTATCTTTCCTTTCTTCTTCTGTATCTGTTTCTTTTTCTTGTGGTATGGAGACAACTGGGTTTCTATAGGAATCTCTGGTACATGGCGTAACGTCAAGTGCATACCATCCTCTTTCTCCTTGATGCATTGTGAATTCCACTGTATCTCCCATCTGTAAGTTTCTTCCTGGATGTCCTCTGGGCAAATGGGCTCTAACATCCCTTCTATTAACAAAGATGCCTTCCTTCATACCAGGAGCTACTATGAAGCCATATCCACTCTTCAAACTGAAATCCTCTACTACACCACGACAAAGTGGACCTCTAACCTGGGATTTGGCCCTTCTCAGGAACCGTTTCTCTTCCAAGTCTCTGGCCATGACTTCTTTCTGCTCTGGAGACTGCGGTGCAGGGGAAAGCTTGGTTCTGCTACGGCGCCGTGTCCTACGGGCTGGATTCTGCTGGGCTGTTACTTCACTGCCTGCAGGCCCCCAGGTGAGGTTTCTGGACAACTCTTCCTCTTCATCCCAGCGGGAATACGGCAGCATCTCTGGCTCTGGGCATGGATCCACTGCTGATGGCTCCGGGGTCAGCTTCTCAGCTTCCTGGCCTCCTCTCCCCCTTAGTTCTTCAGAGCACTCCTGTTGTGGCAGCGCCGGGGATGGGTGGTCATCAGCAGGCCCGGGCGGGGGACTCTTTGACGTGGATATTGCCGGAATCCTCCTGGGGGTGTGCAGAGGGAGCAGATACCGATCCACCATCTCCTGTGGGAACTGGGCCTCTAGGTCAGCCTTCAGCTTCCAGTATTCAGGGTCCTCTCCTATCAGGGACTTCCTAGCAGGAACTTCCTTAGACTGGGGAGCGGTGTCTGCTCTGGCCTTGCAGGCCGGGGTAAACAGTGGTACATTCTTGTCTTGGCGGGCCGCGCCTGACATGGCGGCGGCCTGGTCTTGGCGGGCTGCGCCTGACATGGCGGCGGCCTGGATCAGCGTTGCAGTTTCAGCCTCAATCAGGGTCGCAGCTGGAGTCTTAGCGGGCATCGCTACTGTGGCCGGTTCTTGGCGGGGCCGGGCAGGGCATCGCTGCGGCGGCCTGTATTGGCGTCGCAGTCGCGATGGGATCTGTGCAGGCTGGGCGTCGCTGCAGCGATCGGAGCTTGGCGGGCCGCACCTGGCGTGGCTGCGGCCTGGTCCAGCACCTCACTTGCGGCGCGGACGGGCGTCGCTGCTGCGGTGGGGTCTTGGCGGGCCGGGCCTAGCATGGCGGCGGCCTGGGTCAGCGTCACACCTGCGGCGTGGATGAGGGTCGCGGCGGCAGCCGGATCTTTGCGGGCCGGGCAGGGCATCTCTGCGGCGGCCTGGGCTTGGCGGGCCGCACCTGGCGTGGCTGCGGCCTGTTTCAGCGTCGCCGCGCCGGGCGCCTCTTCAGGGACCACGGGCGTGGCAGCAGGGGTCGGGGCACTCGCGCTGGCAGGGGCAACACTGGACTCACCCATCGGTGGCACCATCGGGGTCTGAGTCGTCGCCGTCCGGTCTGGCACTCGTCGTGCGGTTCCCCTCTCATAGGCCTGAACCGCTGCAGCCATCTCCAGAAGCTCCGTGCGTTCCTCTCTGATCTGCTCTACGACCCGGGTCTCCAGTCGGTCGCAGAACTGGGCAAGCTCCCGATACCACCAGGCAGCGGAGCCTGGTTCTGGGTTTCTGCGTTCAGACGCCATTTCCTCTGCGCCTTCTTCTGCACGATTTCCCAGCAGCGGACTCGTCGCTGCCTCCAGTTGCAGGCTCTTCAATTTCTGCTCTGCCTCTTCCAGCAGCAGGCTTCTGGCTCCCTTTCTGTCCCGACGTCTCTGAACGCCTCCGCTTTCATCACTTGCGAGGTCAGGACTCTGCAGGGGATCTCTGGGTAGCCACACCTCTTCGTGGGCGGTAACTTCTCCCAGCGCGGGCTGCTGTTGTTTTTCAGCGCGCTTTTCATGGTGGCAATATGGCGGCGCTTCCAATTTTTCAAGCGGACCGCCCAGGCACATGGTCACCTGTCTGAACAGGTCTAGTCCTTATCCTGTTCGTGACGCCAGATGTGAAGCCCCACAAGTGCAGTGTCGGTGCATTACCTTCAGGGACTCCACTCAGCTGGATCTTGTCACAGGTAGGAGATCTTCTTTTAGGATTGTCGTGACGCCACTCTCAGAATTGCGGTCAGTGGGGACCGCCACTGCAGGTTAAGGGATGCCTGGGGCTGATGGTGGGTGCAGCCAGTTGTAATAGCCTCCTGAGAGTGAGGCAAGCCCCAGGGCCCTGTGTAGGTGTGTAGAACCACAAGGCGCAGAATAACTCCACACAAGCAAAATGTCTTTCAGGGGTTTTACTCACTGTTGATGGCAGGGTGAGTAACCCGGGCGTAGCTGGGATGAACCAGGCTGGAACCAGGTGTCCTTCAGGCTGACTGATGAGGGTGGCTACCGACTCGCCTTCCTTAGCCCTTCTGTGGTTTGTGGTAACCCCGACTTTTAGTCCCTATGGGGGTCACCCAGGGAAGTAGCTGCTCCCCTCTTTTGTATGCCGTTTGCTTGTCGCCTGGACCAGATCACTCCAGCTGCTTGCCTCCTGTGAACTATGGGCCCTAACTATGGCTACGTGGCTGCGGCTTTTGTGGTGTTGTGGCGTGGGCTTTAAGGGCCCCACACCGGCAGGTTTAGCAAGGAAAGGTGGATCTATCCCCGCATCGGGATCTGCCGCCCGTTTGGGCCTGGTACTCCCTGACAGTCTCCTTACTTTCCACTACACTGCCCTCTCTCCAGCTGTGTGTGGTGTTCGGGCAGCACTACCAGGTGACCGTTCTCCCCCGTCGGTAGTCACTGCGCGGACGCTGTTAGACTGCAACAGCTCCAGGGTCTGCTTCTGCTCTTCCTGGACTGCTGCACTAAACTGGCTCACTCGTGGGACCTGCACTGCTGCTCCTGTCTGAGCTCCACTTCCATGCTCCTCACTCCTCCACACTCTGCTTCAGACTGTTTACTCCTCCTTCTCTTTTCCCCTTGTGCCTGCCTACGCCACCTAGCAACCAGGCTCTCTACCACACTCCTTGAGTGGAGATGGAGGCTTCGCCCCCTCCACTCCTCAAGTGGAGGTGAAGGCTTTGCCCCCTCCTGGGATCCCCAGGGGTCCTCTCAAAGGTACATGTGTGAGACCTGATCACTATGCGCCTGTGTAGTCACACCTCGGTCAGCCTTCTGGATTACCTGTATTGTACTGTCCCCAGCATGGGTGCAGTACTCAGTGGTGCCTGACCAGGTCAGGGGCGCCACACCTGCTGTGTGCAGGAGGCTGTGTGGGGGCTCCTGCTGTGTGCAGGAGGTTGTGTGGGGGCTCCTGCTGTGTGCAGGAGGCTGTGGGGGGGCTACTGCTGTGTGTAGGAGGCTGTGTGGGGGCTCCTGCTATGTGCAGGAGGCTGTGTGGGGGCTCCTGCTGTGTGTAGGAGGCTGTGTGGGGGCTCCTGCTGTGTGGGGGCTCCTGCTGTGTGCAGGAGGCTGTGTGGGGGCTCCTGCTGTGTGCAGGAGGCTGTGTGCAGGAGGCTGTGTGGGGGCTCCTGCTGTGTGTAGGAGGCTGTGTGGGGGCTCCTGCTGTGTACAGGAGGCTGTGTGGGGGCTCCTGCTGTGTACAGGAGGCTGTGTGGGGGCTCCTGCTGTGTGCAGGAGGCTGTGTGGGAGCTCCTGCTGTGTGCAGGAGGCTGTGTGGGGTCTCCTGCTGTGTGCAGGAGGCTGTGTGTGGGGGCTCCTGCTGTGTGCAGGAGGCTGTGTGGGGGCTCCTGCTGTGTGCAGGAGGCTGTGTGGGGGGCTCCTGCTGTGTGCAGGAGGCTGTGTGGGGGCTCCTGCTGTGTGCAGGAGGCTGTGTGGGGGCTCCTGCTGTGTGCAGGAGGCTGTGTGGGGGCTCCTGCTGTGTGCAGGAGGGTGTGTGGGGGCTCCTGCTGTGTGTACGAGGCTGTGTGGGGGCTCCTGCTGTGTGCAGGAGGCTGTGTGGGGGCTCCTGCTGTGTGCAGGAGGCTGTGTGCAGGAGGGTGTGTGGGGGCTCCTGCTGTGTGTAGGAGGCTGTGTGGGGGCTCCTGCTGTGTGGGGGCTCCTGCTGTGTGCAGGAGGCTGTGTGGGGGCTCCTGCTGTGTTCAGGAGGCTGTGTGGGGGCTCCTGCTGTATGTAGGAGGCTGTGTGGGGGCTCCTGCTGTGTACAGAAGGCTGTGTGGGGGCTCCTGCTGTGTACAGGAGGCTGTGTGGGGGCTCCTGCTGTGTGCAGGAGGCTGTGTGGGGGCTTCTGCTGTGTGCAGGAGGCTGTGTGGGAGCTCCTGCTGTGTGCAGGAGGCTGTGTGGTGGCTCCTGCTGTGTGCAAGAGGCTGTGTGGGGGCTCCTGCTGTGTGCAGGAGGCTGTGTGGGGGCTCCTGCTGTGTGCAGGAGGCTGTGTGGGGGCTCCTGCTGTGTGCAGGAGGCTGTGTGGGGGCTCCTGCTGTGTGCAGGAGGCTGTGTGGGGGCTCCTGCTGTGTGCAGGAGGCTGTGTGGGGGCTCCTGCTGTGTGCAGGAGGCTGTGTGCAGGAGGCTGTGTGGGGGCTCCTGCTGTGTGCAGGAGGCTGTGTGGGGGCTACTGCTGTGTGTAGGAGGCTGTGTGGGGGCTCCTGCTGTGTACAGGAGGCTGTGTGGGGGCTCCTGCTGTGTACAGGAGGCTGTGTGGGGGCTCCTGCTGTGTACAGGAGGCTGTGTTGGGGCTCCTGCTGTGTACAGGAGGCTGTGTGGGGGCTCCTGCTGTGTACAGGAGGCTGTGTGGGGGCTCCTGCTGTGTGTAGGAGGCTGTGTGGGGGCTCCTGCTGTGTACAGGAGGCTGTGTGGGGGCTCCTGCTGTGTACAGGAGGCTGTGTGGGGGCTCCTGCTGTGTGCAGGAGGCTGTGTGGGAGCTCCTGCTGTGTAAAGGAGGCTGTGTGGGAGCTCCTGCTGTGTAAAGGAGGCTGTGTGGGGGCTCCTGCTGTGTGGGGGCTCCTGCTGTGTGGGGGCTCCTGCTGTGTGCAGGAGGCTGTGTGGGGGCTCCTGCTGTGTGCAGGAGGCTGTGTGGGGGATCCTGCTGTGTGCAGGAGGGCTGTGTGGGGGCTCCTGCTGTGTGCAGGAGGCTGTTTGGGGGCTCCTGCTGTGTTCAGGAGGCTGTGTGGGGGCTCCTGCTGTGTGTAGGAGGCTGTGTGGGGGCTCCTGCTGTGTACAGAAGGCTGTGTGGGGGCTCCTGCTGTGTACAGGAGGCTGTGTGGGGGCTCCTGCTGTGTGCAGGAGGCTGTGTGGGGGCTCCTGCTGTGTGCAGGAGGCTGTGTGGGAGCTCCTGCTGTGTGCAGGAGGCTGTGTGGGAGCTCCTGTTGTGTGCAGGAGGCTGTGTGGGGGCTCCTGCTGTGTGCAGGAGGCTGTGTGGGGGCTCCTGCTGTGTGCAGGAGGCTGTGTGGGGGCTCCTGCTGTGTGCAGGAGGCTGTGTGCAGGAGGCTGTGTGGGGGCTCCTGCTGTGTGTAGGAGGCTGTGTGGGGGCTCCTGCTGTGTACAGGAGGCTGTGTGGGGGCTCCTGCTGTGTACAGGAGGCTGTGTGGGGGCTCCTGCTGTGTACAGGAGGCTGTGTGGGGGCTCCTGCTGTGTACAGGAGGCTGTGTGGGAGCTCCTGCTGTGTGCAGGAGGCTGTGTGGGGGCTCCTGCTGTGTGGGGGCTCCTGCTGTGTGCAGGAGGCTGTGTGTGGGGCTCCTGCTGTGTGGGGGCTCCTGCTGTGTGCAGGAGGCTGTGTGGGGGCTCCTGCTGTGTGCAGGAGGCTGTGTGGGGGCTCCTGCTGTGTGCAGGAGGCTGTGTGGGGGCTCCTGCTGTGTGCAGGAGGCTGTGTGGGGGCTCCTGCTGTGTGCAGGAGGCTGTGTGGGGGCTCCTGCTGTGTGCAGGAGGCTGTGTGGGGGCTCCTGCTGTGTGCAGGAGGCTGTGTGGGGGCTCCTGCTGTGAACAGGAGGCTGTGTGGGGGCTCCTGCTGTGTACAGGAGGCTGTGTGGGGGGCTCCTGCTGTGTGCAGGAGGCTGTGTGGGGAGCTCCTGCTGTGTGCAGGAGGCTGTGTGGGAGCTCCTGCTGTGTGCAGGAGGCTGTGTGGGAGCTCCTGCTGTGTGCAGGAGGCTGTGTGGGGGCTCCTGCTGTGTGCAGGAGGCTGTGTGGGGGCTCCTGCTGTGTGCAGGAGGCTGTGTGGGGGCTCCTGCTTTGTGCAGGAGGCTGTGTGGGGGCTCCTGCTGTGTGTAGGAGGCTGTGTGGGGGCTCCTGCTGTGTGCAGGAGGCTGTGTGGGGGCTCCTGCTGTGTGTAGGAGGCTGTGTGGGGGCTCCTGCTGTGTGTAGGAGGCTGTGTGGGGGCTCCTGCTGTGTGGGGGCTCCTGCTGTGTGTAGGAGGCTGTGTGGGGGCTCCTGCTGTGTACAGGAGGCTCTGTGGGGGCTCCTGCTGTGTGCAGGAGGCTGTGTGGGAGCTCCTGCTGTGTGCAGGAGGCTGTGTGTGGGCTCCTGCTGTGTGCAGGAGGCTGTGTGGGAGCTCCTGCTGTGTGCAGGAGGCTGTGTGGGGGCTCCTGCTGTGTGCAGGAGGCTGTGTGGGGGCTCCTTCTGTGTGCAGGAAGCTGTGTGGGGGCTCCTGCTGTGTGCAGGAGGCTGTGTGGGAGCCCCTGCTGTGTGAAGGAGGCTGTGTGGGGGCTCCTGCTGTGTGAAGGAGGCTGTGTGGGGGCTCCTGCTGCGTGCAGGAGGCTGTGTGGGGGCTCCTGCTGCGTGCAGGAGGCTGTGTGGGGGCTCCTGCTGCGTGCAGGAGGCTGTGTGGGGGCTCCTGCTGCGTGCAGGAGGCTGTGTGGGGGCTCCTGCTGTGTGCAGGAGGCTGTGTGGGGGCTCCTGCTGTGTGCAGGAGGCTGTGTGGGGGCTCCTGCTGTGTGCAGGAGGCTGTGTGGGGGCTCCTGCTGTGTGCAGGAGGTTGTGAGGGGGCTCCTGCTGTGTGCAGGAGGCTGTGGGGGGGCTACTGCTGTGTGTAGGAGGCTGTGTGGGGGCTCCTGCTATGTGCAGGAGGCTGTGTGGGGGCTCCTGCTGTGTGTAGGAGGCTGTGTGGGGGCTCCTGCTGTGTGGGGGCTCCTGCTGTGTGCAGGAGGCTGTGTGGGGGCTCCTGCTGTGTGCAGGAGGCTGTGTGCAGGAGGCTGTGTGGGGGCTCCTGCTGTGTGTAGGAGGCTGTGTGGGGGCTCCTGCTGTGTACAGGAGGCTGTGTGGGGGCTCCTGCTGTGTACAGGAGGCTGTGTGGGGGCTCCTGCTGTGTGCAGGAGGCTGTGTGGGAGCTCCTGCTGTGTGCAGGAGGCTGTGTGGGGTCTCCTGCTGTGTGCAGGAGGCTGTGTGGGGGCTCCTGCTGTGTGCAGGAGGCTGTGTGGGGGCTCCTGCTGTGTGCAGGAGGCTGTGTGGGGGGCTCCTGCTGTGTGCAGGAGGCTGTGTGGGGGCTCCTGCTGTGTGCAGGAGGCTGTGTGGGGGCTCCTGCTGTGTGCAGGAGGGTGTGTGGGGGCTCCTGCTGTGTGTACGAGGCTGTGTGGGGGCTCCTGCTGTGTGCAGGAGGCTGTGTGGGGGCTCCTGCTGTGTGCAGGAGGCTGTGTGGGGGGCTCCTGCTGTGTGCAGGAGGCTGTGTGGGGGCTCCTGCTGTGTGCAGGAGGCTGTGTGGGGGCTCCTGCTGTGTGCAGGAGGGTGTGTGGGGGCTCCTGCTGTGTGTACGAGGCTGTGTGGGGGCTCCTGCTGTGTGCAGGAGGCTGTGTGGGGGCTCCTGCTGTGTGCAGGAGGCTGTGTGCAGGAGGGTGTGTGGGGGCTCCTGCTGTGTGGGGGCTCCTGCTGTGTGTAGGAGGCTGTGTGGGGGCTCCTGCTGTGTGGGGGCTCCTGCTGTGTGCAGGAGGCTGTGTGGGGGCTCCTGCTGTGTTCAGGAGGCTGTGTGGGGGCTCCTGCTGTATGTAGGAGGCTGTGTGGGGGCTCCTGCTGTGTACAGAAGGCTGTGTGGGGGCTCCTGCTGTGTACAGGAGGCTGTGTGGGGGCTCCTGCTGTGTGCAGGAGGCTGTGTGGGGGCTCCTGCTGTGTGCAGTAGGCTGTGTGGGAGCTCCTGCTGTGTGCAGGAGGCTGTGTGGGGGCTCCTGCTGTGTGCAGGAGGCTGTGTGGGGGCTCCTGCTGTGTGCAGGAGGCTGTGTGGGGGCTCCTGCTGTGTGCAGGAGGCTGTGTGGGGGCTCCTGCTGTGTGCAGGAGGCTGTGTGGGGGCTCCTGCTGTGTGCAGGAGGCTGTGTGCAGGAGGCTGTGTGGGGGCTCCTGCTGTGTGCAGGAGGCTGTGTGGGGGCTACTTCTGTGTGTAGGAGGCTGTGTGGGGGCTCCTGCTGTGTACAGGAGGCTGTGTGGGGGCTCCTGCTGTGTACAGGAGGCTGTGTGGGGGCTCCTGCTGTGTACAGGAGGCTGTGTTGGGGCTCCTGCTGTGTACAGGAGGCTGTGTGGGGGCTCCTGCTGTGTACAGGAGGCTGTGTGGGGGCTCCTGCTGTGTGTAGGAGGCTGTGTGGGGGCTCCTGCTGTGTTCAGGAGGCTGTGTGGGGGCTCCTGCTGTGTACAGGAGGCTGTGTGGGGGCTCCTGCTGTGTGCAGGAGGCTGTGTGGGAGCTCCTGCTGTGTGCAGGAGGCTGTGTGGGGGCTCCTGCTGTGTGGGGGCTCCTGCTGTGTGCAGGAGGCTGTGTGGGGGCTCCTGCTGTGTGCAGGAGGCTGTGTGGGGGATCCTGCTGTGTGCAGGAGGGCTGTGTGGGGGCTCCTGCTGTGTGCAGGAGGCTGTTTGGGGGCTCCTGCTGTGTTCAGGAGGCTGTGTGGGGGCTCCTGCTGTGTGTAGGAGGCTGTGTGGGGGCTCCTGCTGTGTACAGAAGGCTGTGTGGGGGCTCCTGCTGTGTACAGGAGGCTGTGTGGGGGCTCCTGCTGTGTGCAGGAGGCTGTGTGGGGGCTCCTGCTGTGTGCAGGAGGCTGTGTGGGAGCTCCTGCTGTGTGCAGGAGGCTGTGTGGGAGCTCCTGCTGTGTGCAGGAGGATGTGTGGGGGCTCCTGCTGTGTGCAGGAGGCTGTGTGGGGGCTCCTGCTGTGTGCAGGAGGCTGTGTGGGGGCTCCTGCTGTGTGCAGGAGGCTGTGTGGGGGCTCCTGCTGTGTGCAGGAGGCTGTGTGGGGGCTCCTGCTGTGTGCAGGAGGCTGTGTGGGGGCTCCTGCTGTGTGCAGGAGGCTGTGTGGGGGCTCCTGCTGTGTGCAGGAGGCTGTGTGCAGGAGGCTGTGTGGGGGCTCCTGCTGTGTGTAGGAGGCTGTGTGGGGGCTCCTGCTGTGTACAGGAGGCTGTGTGGGGGCTCCTGCTGTGTACAGGAGGCTGTGTGGGGGCTCCTGCTGTGTGCAGGAGGCTGTGTGTGGGGCTCCTGCTGTGTGGGGGCTCCTGCTGTGTGCAGGAGGCTGTGTGGGGGCTCCTGCTGTGTGCAGGAGGCTGTGTGGGAGCTCCTGCTGTGTGCAGGAGGCTGTGTGGGAGCTCCTGCTGTGTGCAGGAGGCTGTGTGGGAGCTCCTGCTGTGTGCAGGAGGCTGCGTAGGGGCTCCTGCTGTGTGCAGGAGGCTGCGTGGGGGCTCCTGCTGTGTGCAGGAGGCTGCGTGGGGGCTCCTGCTGTGTGCAGGAGGCTGCGTAGGGGCTCCTGCTATGCATAGGAGGCTGCGTGGGGGCTCCTGCTATGCATAGGAGGCTGCGTGGGGGCTCCTGCTATGCATAGGAGGCTGTGTGGGGGCTCCTGCTATGCATAGGAGGCTGTGTGGGGGCTCCTGCTATGCATAGGAGGCTATGTGGGGGCTCCTGCTGTGTATAGGAGGCTGTGTGGGGGCTCCTGCTGTGTATAGGAGGCTGTGTGGGGGGCTCCTGCTATGCATAGGAGGCTGTGTGGGTGCTCCTGCTATGCATAGGAGGCTGTGTGGGGGCTCCTGCTATGCATAGGAGGCTGTGTGGGGGCTCCTGCTATGCATAGGAGGCTGTGTGGGGGCTCCTGCTATGCATAGGAGGCTGTGTGGGGGCTCCTGCTATGCATAGGAGGCTGTGTGGGGGCTCCTGCTGCATGTAGGAGGCTGTGTGGGGGCTCCTGCTGCATGTAGGAGGCTGTGTGGGGGCTCCTGCAGCGATTTGCATATAGTTGTGTGGCCTCTAGAGTTAACTCCTCCTGTGGACCCCAGACACCTCAGTCCAACCCATGTATCTTTTCTATAGTATCTATGTGTGTGTCATGTATATGGTGTAATTTACGCAGTGGCAGTGACTGGGCCTGTCGGTGATGGTGGCCATTGCTATTTTCTCGGATGCATGGTTGAACACCATTGAGGACTGGATGGCCACTGGCTCTCTGTTTCGCCCTTGCTCTGCAGCTGTGGGCCCTGGATAGGTGTAATGGTATCAGGGGGAGCCTGGGACGTGATTCCAGTGGGCCCTGCAGCTGCAGCCACAGTGGGTGCAGAGCATGTGTAGGGGTAATAGATACATATATATATATATTTACAAGCTGTAGTACCTGGCGGTGCCCGGGAGAGTAACTGTCTCTCTCCCTCTCTCCACTCTCTGTGTCCCTCTCTGTCTGTCTGTTTGTCTCCCTCTCTCTGTGTGTTTCTGTCTCTGCGTGTCTGTGCTTGTGTTTGTATGTATCTCTGTGTGTCTCTGTCTCTGTGTATCTCTGTCTCTGTGACTATATCTGTGTCTCTATGTATGTCTCTGTGTGTCTCTGTGTGTCTGTCTTTATCTCTGTCTGTGTCTGTCTCTGTGTGTCTCTGCCTCTGTGTCTCTGTCTGTGTATCTCTGTGTGTGAATGTGTCTCTGTATGTGTCTGTGTTTCTGTGTGTGTCCGTGTCTTTGTCTCTGTATGTGTGCCTGTGTGTGTCTCTGTCTATGTCTGTGTCTCCGTCTCTTTCTCTGTGCCTCTGTCTCTGAATCAGTCTTTGTGTGTTTATGTCTCTGTGTAACTCTTTATCAGTCTGTCTCTGTGTGTCTCTTTTTCAGTCTGTCTGTGTGTCTCTGTATCAGTCTCTGTTTGTGTGTCTCTGTATCAGTCTCTGTCTGTGTGTCTCTCTGTCTGTGTGTGTCTCTGTGACTCTCTCTTTGTCTCTTTGTGTCTCTTCTCTGTCTCTATATCAGTCTCTGTGATTCTATGTCTGTGTCTGTCTCTGTGTGTCTGTTTCTGTGTGTCTCTTTCAGTCTGTGTCCCTGTCCCAGTGTGTGTCCCTGTCCCAGTGTGTGTCCCTGCATCAGTGTGTGTCTGTGTGTGTGTGTCTGTGTGTGTGTCTCTGTTTCTGTGTCTGTCTCTGTGTTTGTGTGTCTCTGTCTCTGTATCAGACTCTGTGTCCGTCTGTGTGTCTCTGTCTATGTGTGTGTCTGTGTGTCTCTGTCTCTGTGTGTCTCTGCATCAGTCTGTGTGTGTGTCTCTCTCTCTGTGTCTCTGTTTCTGTGTCTGTCTCTGTGTTTCTGTGTGTCTCTGTCTCTGTATCAGACTGTGTCCCTGTGTGTGTCTCTGTATCAGTCTGTGTGTCTGTGTGTGTCTGTGTGTGTCTCTGTCTCTGTGTGTGTCTGTGTGTGTCTGTGTGTGTCTCTGTCTCTGTGTGTGTCTGTGTGTGTCTCTGTCTCTGTGTGTGTCTGTGTTTGTCTCTATTGACATCATATTATCTGACACATTACCTGTCTTAAAAAAAGAATGTCCTTTGTTGCCTATAGCAACCAATTACAGCTCTTATTAATGACCTGTAGTTCCCAGCGCCATTGATTTTAGTGTAAGGAGGTTTTTGCGGCGAATAACTGTAAAGTGCGGGTTTAAAATTTCTCATCAAAACATAGTCTATGACGTTCCTTGGGTCACATGAGGCGTCTGTGCAAAATTTCGTGATTGTAAATGTGACGGTGCGGACACACACACACACACACACACACACACACACCTCTTTATATACTAGATTATACACCCTACATGTGCCCTGTACATGTCACGTATAGTGTGTAATGTAATGTAATTCTGAATATTGACCTGCCATATCCTGTAGGTGTGTAATATGCGCTCTGTTAGGATTTCACTTGCTGATTCGAGTAGTTGTCACCCGATCACTCACATGCGATTTGCAATGTGTGGTCATCTGCAAAATGACGTCTCATCCTGTTCCTCTCAAATTGAAAATGCTAACAATGAGAGACGCAGGAGGAGATGTCATTCAGCAGATGACCCCGAGTCTGCAAATCACTTGTGAATGATTTCATTGGCAAATTAAATCCTAACAGTGTGTATTACACATTTTGGGGGTTCGACCAGTCATTGTGCAGCAGAGCAGGGAGAAGCCACTGGGCACCGGCCTCCCGGGCTCCTCATCCTGACTGCATCGTCCTCGGCAGAGATAAAATGTGTTTTGTCTGAAATGTGGAAGCATCAGAGTAAAATATACAGGACTGCAATAATGGAGCCGGTGTCTGATTCCTTCCACGCGGGGGTCGTAAAGGAGGAATCAGCCGTCAGATTCCTTACCTGGTAGAAAATAACAGTGGAGTCTCATGTTATATGGCGTCACTGCCGTCTGCACATCACATGGAATGGTTTAGGGGATGTTTACACAGGGCATCTTTTTTACCACAAATATGCAGTGTTTTTGTCCTAAGCACGCACCAAAAATGCACCCCGGCAAAAACGCATAAAAAAACGCAATGTGTTTTTGACACATTTTTACCACGTTTTGCCTAATGCGGTTTTTTAAGTCTAATCTATTGACTGGAAGGGTTAAAAAACGAAAATGCAAAAAGAACTGACAGCTGCATCTTCAAAAACGCAGCCAACAAAAGATGCCCAGTGTGGACAGCAAAAGAGAAATCCCATAGACTTTGCTGGGAGGAGGAAATGCATGCAGGGACATCTCTGTGACCTCAAAAATGCTACAAAAGATGTCCTGTGTGAACTTAGCCTTAATGTTGTTATGAAGGCCAGTCTATCAATGTAATGCATCGTCAGCAGCTGAGATGTATTATGAGGTTCTGCAGCAACTGAGTTGTGTATGATGAGGTCCTGCAGCAGCTGAGGTGTGTATTATGGAGTTCTGCAGCAGCTGAGGTGTGTATTATGGGGTTCTGCGGCAGCTGAGGTGTGTATTATGGGGTCCTGCAGCAGCTGAGGTGTGTATTATGGAGTTCTGCAGCAGCTGAGGTGTGTATTATGGAGTTCTGCAGCAGCTGAGGTGTGTATTATGGGGTTCTGCAGCAGCTGAGTTGTGTATTATGGAGTTCTGCAGCAGCTGAGTTGTGTATTATGGAGTTCTGCAGCAGCTGAGGTGTGTATTATGGAGTTCTGCAGCAGCTGAGGTGTGTATTATGGGGTTCTGCAGCCGCTGAGGTGTGTATTATGGGGTTCTGCAGCCGCTGAGGTGTGTATTATGGGGTTCTGTAGCCGCTGAGGTGTGTATTATGGGGTTCTGCAGCAGCTGAGGTGTGTACTATGGGGTTCTGCAGCAGCTGAGGTGTGTATTATGGGGTTCTGCAGCCGCTGAGGTGTGTATTATGGGGTTCTGCAGCCGCTGAGGTGTGTATTATGGGGTTCTGCAGCCGCTGAGGTGTGTATTATGGGGTTCTGCAGCCACTGAGGTGTGTACTTTGGGGTTCTGCAGCAGCTGAGGTGTGTATTATGGGGTTCTGCAGCCGATCAGTTGTGTATAATGAGGTTCTATAGCATCTGAGGTGTGTATTTTGAGGTTCTGCAGCATTATGAAGTTCTAGAGAATATTACATTATTCAGTGTGGATTTATCTTACAAATTTTCCAACAAAATTATTTGCAGCATTGCCAAATGGCGTGTGCCAAGTCTGGTTAATAAAGGGATTACAATTATATTGTAATATATAATATAATGTAATATAGTTCTTCCATACACCGTGCCCCTCCCTCATGGTGTGTAGGTGGTGCTGCACCTCAGTCTGTTCAGGTCATTTTAGCTGAGAGGCAGCGACACATACACAGCGCCCCCAGTCCTTATGGTGTGTATGTGTTACTGCACCTCAGTCTGTTCAGGTCATTGGAGCTGAGAGGCAGCGACACATACACAGTGCCCCCCGTCCTTATGGTGTGTATGTGCTACTGCACCTCAGTCTGTTCAGGTCATTGGAGCTGAGAGGCAGCGACACATACACAGTGCCCCCCGTCCTTATGGTGTGTATGTGCTACTGCACCTCAGTCTGTTCAGGTCATTGGAGCTGAGAGGCAGCGACACATATAACCTGAGGACTCTTTATTATGTAGAAAGCAGAGATTTTTTTCTAATTTCGTACATTCCCCTTTAACATCTGTATTTTTGACTTTTTGGTCCGGCGTACACACAGCATCGGCTGCCGGCTCCATGGTGCCTTGTCTGGTATTATCTGGTATATTTATCCTCAGGATTTGTATAGTAGATGTTGATCCCACCAATGGGACCACGACCTCAGCCGCTCTAAGTGTATAGGAATTTATAACATCTCTCCACAAAGAGCGGCAGCGCCTCATTCTGCAGATACATGTGCGCCCCATTGGGGGGATCCATATGTACCATCCATAATGTAATATCCAGGCATACAGCATGTACGAGATGAGAAGACCCCTAATAAGAATAGTTTCAGATGTGGTGGAATTAATGTGGATTGAGAATCAGATTCTCCAGCAGAAATCTGGAGGACTTTATTGTACATTTGAAGAAATCAATTTTCTTAGGATATAAAAAAAAATGGCTTCTGACCCTCTTTTGTTTCTTGGAAACTGGGTACAAAATCAGTAGGGGGGGGCACCAAAGGGCAGTTTTGCACAGGACGCCATACAGGCTAAGGCCGGCCCTGGTCACACTGTAACCTAAGTGTATGGTGGCTCAGTGGTTAGCACCTTTGCTGCACTCGGGTCCTGGGTTCAAATTCCACTAATGACACCATCTGCAAGGAGTTTGTATGTTTGCTCTGTGTAATGTTTGTGTAGGTTTACTTGCTTTCTGCCCACTCTCTAAAGACATCTGAACTCTACATTTAGTGTCTCTGAGTTCAGATTGTGAGACCCAATGGGAAAGGGATGATAATGTGCTGTGCAATCATGGATGCTATATATTATCAAAACATATTAATAAAAAAAAGAAAATTTGAAATTCGCCATTTTTCTTTATCTTTATTTTTAAGACATTCATTGTGCAGTAAATATTCTTGTACAGCGATTTTGTAGTATTTTGTATCTCTTGTCTAGTGCCCATAAAATACTTGGCTGGCTTTTAGTACATCTTTCTGTGAGATTTAAATTATAAAGATTCCAGCTTGTTGATTATTTGTACTATCAAACCTAGATTTTCTTCATTCAGGGCAACTTTTCAGTTGCTGCTTTAAACCTTTCCTATTCACGATATACTGTTTATCACAAAATTGAGTACACCCCTTACATTGTTGTAAATATTTTATATATTTTCATAAGTCAACACTGAAGATATAACACTTTGATACAATGTACAGTAGTCAGTGTGTAGATTGTATAACAGTGTAAATTTGGTGCCCTTTAAATAACGCAACACACAGCCATTAATGCCTAAACTGCTAGCAAAAAAGTGAGTACACCCATAAGTAAAAATGGTTAAATTGTGCCCAATTAGCCAGTTTTCCTCCCTGGTGTCATGTGACTGATTAGTGTTACAAGGAGTCAGGTGTAAATGGGGATCGGGTGTGTTACTTTTGGTGTTATCGCTCACACATTCCCTCATACTGGTCACTAGAAGTTCAACATGGCTCCTGATGGCAAAGAATTCTCTGAGGATTTGAAAAAAAGAATTGTTGCTCCACATAAAGATGGCCAAGGCTATAAGAAGATTGTCACCACCCTGAAACTGAGCTGCAGCACGGTGGCCAAGACAATACAGATGTTTAACAAGACAGGATCCACTCAGAACAGCTTTCCATGGATGACCAAAGAGGTTGACTGCACATGCTCAGTGTCATATCCAGAGGTTGTCTTTTAACCCCTTAACGACCGCGGGCAGTAAAATTACGTCCTAGCGGTCATAGCGTTACTGCCCGCGGTCTGCCGGCGGCAGCTTGCCGCGATCGGCGCACATCTCAGCTGATTTTCACAGCTGAGATGTGTGCCTGCTAGGCACGAGCAGAATCGTTATCTGCTCGTGCCGTTTAACCCCTTAAATGGCGCTGTCAATATGTGACAGCGCCATTATAAGCGTGATCGCGGTAAACTTTTACTTACCGCCCGATACCGGAAGTCACATGACGCGATCACGTGACTTTCGGTAGTTGTCATGGTAGCACAGGATCATGTGATGACTCCTGTACTACACATGAATTGCTTTCACTTTCACTGTGCCCGCGGCCCAGTGAAAAAGAAAGTGAGCATATCTGCTGTTTACAGCTGTGTAGCTGTGATCAGCAGATAGATAAGAGCGATCGGATTGCTGATCGCTATAGCCCCCTAGGGGGACTAGTAAAATAAAAAAAAAGTTAAAAAAAAAAGTTTTAAAAAATTAAAAAAAAACAAAAAACCTAAAAGTTCAAATCACCCCCCATTCGCCCCATTGAAAATTAAAGGGTTAAAAAAATAAAAAATATACACACATTTGGCATCACCGCGTTCAGAAACGCCCGATCTATCAAAATAAAAAATCAATTAATCTGATCAGTAAACGGCGTAGCGGCAAAAAAATTCCAAACGCCAAAATGACGTTTTTTTGTAGCCACAACTTTTGCGCAAAATGCAATAAGAGGCGATCAAAACGTAGCATCTGCGCAAAAATGGTACCGTTAAAAACGTCAGTTCGAGACACAAAAAATAAGCCTATATGGAGATAAGGTATGCATACCAGTGACTATGCAAGGGGAATACATGTAATAGCAGAAACTGCTGTGTGAATACTGACATGAAAAATCCAATAGCTATATGCAAGAGTGAATATGTGAAAAATGGAATCTGCATTACTGCCATGAACATATGAATCAAGAGAAATTTAGCTACTGAATTGATCAATGCAATAGAGCCCCAACACTACGCCAAAGTATTTCTCTACGTTGGGGTCCCTAGCTTGTGTGTGTCCTCTCATGCAGTTAAAAAACCTACCGTGTATGGGAAGCTGAGACCCTGCTATTACATGTATTCCCCTTGCATAGTCACTGGTGTGCATACCTTATCTCCATATAGTGATGTTTTTTTAGGTTTTTGCACCCAGTTCAGACATAGAATGGAGTTCCAAACGTTATTCCTTACAAAAAATAAGCCGTCACTCAGCCATAGATCCCAAAAAATGAGAATGCTACGGGTCACGGAATATGGCGTAAAACGTGCGCCACTTTTTTTGGACAAACTTCTGATTTTTTTTAACCCCTTATCTAAAAGTGTTTGGTGTCTTCGAACTCGCACTGACCTGAGGCATCACACCCACACATCAGTTTTATCATATAGTGAACACAGTGAATAAAATATCTCAAAAACAATGGTGCTATTGCACTTTTTTTGCAATTTTCCTGCATTTGGAATTTTTTTGCCGTTTTCCAGTACACCATATGGTAAAAGTTGAGCCCTCATATGACCATATTGACTGAAAAATAAAAAAGTTACGTCTCTCAGAAAAAGAATGGCGGAAAAAAAAACGGAAAGCGAAAAATCGGCCAGTCGGGAAGGGGTTAAATATAGACATATGAGTGCTACCAGCATTGCTGCAGACGTTAAAAGGTATGGTGTCAGCCTGTCAGTGCTCAGATCATAAGCCACATACTGCACCAAATTGCTCTGCATGGCTGTCATCCCAGATGGAAGCCTCTTCTAAAGATGATGCACAAGAAAGCCAGCAATTAGTTTGCTGAAGACAAGCAGATTAAGGACATAGATTTCTGCACTAATGTTTTGTGGTATGATGAGACCAAGATAAACTTATTTGATTCAGATGGTGTCAAGAGTGTGGCGGCAACCAGGTGAGGAGTACAAAGACAAGTGTGTCCTGCCTACAGTTAAGGATGGTGGCGGGAACGTCATGGTTTGGGGTTGCATTGCTGCTGTGGGGAGCTACAGTTCACTGAGGGAACCATGAATGCAACATGTACTGTGACATACTGAAGCAGAGCATGATTCTCTCCCTTCGTAACCTGGGCTGCAGGACAGTGTTCCAACATAAGGACTCCAAACACACATCCAAGATGACCACTGCCTTGATAAAGAAACTGAGGGTAAAGGTGCTGGACTGGCCAAGCATGTCTCCAGAAATAAATCCTATTGCACATCTGTGGTGCCTCCTCAAACGGAAGATGGAAGAGCGCAAGGTCTCTAACATCCTCCAGCTCCGTGATATTGTCATGGAGGATGGAAATGGAGCTAACGACTCCTGTGAAGCTCTAGAGAACTACATTCCAAAAAGAGTTAAGGCAGTGCTTTAAAAATAATGCTGGCCACACAAAATATACTTTGGGCACAATTTGGCCATTTTGTATTAGGGGTGTACTGACTTTTGTCGCCAGTGATTTAGACATTAATATCTGTGTATTTAGTTATTTAGAGGACACCAAATTTACACTGTTATACAAGCTGTACACTGACTACTGTACATTGTATCACAGGGTCAGATCTTCAGTGCTGTCCCATGAAAAGATACAATACAATATTTACAAAAATGTTAGGGGTGTACTCATCTTTGTGATGTAGTGTACAATGATCTTCATTTGAGTCAATGCAGTTTTCTGAATTAAAGAGAACCTGTCAGCAACAACATCTTTCCTAGCAAGCAGTGCAGGGAAGGACAGAGTACAACACTTACGATACCTATATTGCATGGAGCCCCAGATCGAAGGATCCGTTGCAGATTGTGGCAAAACTGATGCGACAAATCTATTTTTTGACGGATCTGACTAGCTGGGGGCTAAATAATACTAGGAGCATCCTCAGTTAAAAAAAACTAAATCCGTTGCCGGATTTTGTCATTTCATGGAGGACGATGGATCCTGTGCCCGTAGGCTTCCATTCTACCAAATGACAGACAGTGACGGATCCTTCGCTGTCCGATTTTTTTTTTTACACAAAAATCGTTACTGTGGATGTCGTCTCCGTCCGACGGACAAACATTTTTCAACGGATCCGTCGAACCACAGATGAAATGTGAGGCCATCCATCGCAATCCTTCACTAATACAAATCAATGAGATAAAAAAGGATCCAGCGGCATCAGTCGCTGGATCCGTTTTTTTAAAAAATTAAATGGATTGTTACTTATGGCAAAAAACTAATGTGTGAAAGGGGCCTTAATGGTAGGGGATCAAATACTTACAATAGTTCTCTCTGCAACATGCAAATAAATTTATATAATTTATGCAATGTGATTTTCTGGATTTTATTTTGGATATTCTATCTCTCACTGTTAAAATTAACCTACCCTTACAATTGTAGGCCTGCAACACAGATCTGTGAAAAGCACGCATATGTCATAGGGTCCGTTTTTCAGGTCCGTTTTTATGGTACGTGTGGCATCCGTGTGTATTGCGTATGATAGCCGTGTGTGCATGATGAATGTCCGTGTGTGCGTGAGATACGTAAGTGACACGTCCGTGTGTTGTCCGTATGAAATGTTCCGTGTGTGATGCACAATGTCATTGATATGTACCCGCTGATAGCAGACAGCGACGCGCGATGAGAATGAACTCGGGTGAACTTCACCCGACTTCATTGTCATACTGCGGCTCTATCTGTGTCACGTACTGATTAGCGGTCACCCGTGAAGGACTCACCGGTGACCGCTAATCCCCTGAGTCACTGAAGTGAGCAGCGCGATTACCGCTGCTGTCACTCAGGCTACCCACGGCTAGCTGGATCCTCCACCCGTGACCGCAACTCACCTGTGACTTCCTCGCTGTCACTCGGGCCACTTGCAGTCACAGTTGCAGGATCCAGCAGTGGCCGCGAGTAACCTGAGTGACATCACCGCTGATTGCGCTTCTCACCTCAGCTGCTGTGTGGAGCTGACAGGAGCGGCGGTGTTCTTCTGCAGCTCTTGTCACCTTCATGTTGCAGAGCTGGAAGCGACGCGGGACCTCCGTGGATTACGCCAGACATGGAGGGCTTTTTCGGGCTTAATAAAGTGGTGAACGAGGGTATTTGTTAGTGTTATTATTCCAAATAAAGGATTTCTTCGGGTGTATGTGTTTATTTACTGTAACTTACAGATTAATCATGGAAGGTATCTCGGGGAGACGCCTGACATGATTAACCTTCGACTTAGTGGCAGCTATGGGCTGCTGCCATTAACTCCTTATTACCCAGATTGCCAACGTACCAGGGCAAATCGGGAAGAGCCGGGTACAGTCCCAGAACTGTCGCATCTAATGGATGCGGCTATTCTGGGCGGCTGCTGGCTGATATTGTTAGGCTGGGTGGCTCCCCATAATGTGGGGCTCCCCATCCTGAGAATACCAGCCTTCAGCCGTGTGACTTTACCCTGGCTGGTATCAAAATGAGGGGAACCGCACGTCGTTTTTATAAAATTTATTTTCCTGCTCAATATTGGCACGCCCAACGGCGGCTGTGATTGGTTGCAGTGATACAGCTGTCACTCAGCGTGGGGGTGTGTCTCACTGCAACCAATCATAGGCGCCGGTGGGCGAGGGAAGCAGGGAATACGAGATTGATTAATGAACGGCCAGCTTTTTCAAAATAGTAAAAGCCGTCGGAGTTTTTTTAACAGCTGTGCAGCGCTGCGCCGGTGATCGGGGAACGGTGAGTATGAGAGAGGGGGAGAGACTGACCGACATGGACAGAGAGAGAGAGGGACAGACAAGACAGAGAGACCGACCGACGGACTGAGGGAGATTGACCGACATACACAGAAAAAGAAAGAATGACCGACATCGCTAGAAAAAAGCACAAAACGTACATGGAGCATACGGAGATGCATCCGTGTCACGTATGTGTGCTCATTGACCCATAGACTTCCATTGGGTCCGTGTGTGCGTGTTCCGTGCAGAAAACGGACATGTTTCCTTGCAAAACGGATACACATACGTATCACGGACACGGACACATGGACCATATGGAATAACGCACGTGTGACCTCAAACAAAGCATAACATTGGTGCACATTTGTCCGTGTCTCCGGTATATACGGAAACGGACCAAACACGCACGTGTTTCACGGATGTGTGTTGGAAGTCATAGACTGATCATGTCTTTGTCAGTGGGCAAACTTACAAAATCAGCAAGGGATCAAATACTTATTACCATCACTGTCCTTGCCATTTTATTGATTTACGCTAAGTTTGTTAGTAGTACAGTTCCCCTTTAAAACAGCATACTAATGAAGTCAAGGACTCTAATTTCAGATATTGCGGTCTGCAGAATGTGGGTCTTTATTTAACTCTTTCAAGTTCAGAGTGCACGTGTTGATGAGAACAATGAAATATACATTGGTCCTTCTGTAATAGAGAGTCACTTTTAGGAGGGGGAGGTCAATAAGGGACCATTTGGTCCACAGTCATTTTGAGCAACCAAAAATGGCGGGTACATGGTTGGACAGGAGACCTATTGGGACCTTTAGGTGTGGATCATGTAGCTTCTGTAGATTTATTGACCCCTCTAAAACATTTACAAGCGCGGTGACAGGGAGAGTTTTCTCCAATAGGGATTTTGCAAATTGCAAAACCACGGGAGTGGTCTATATGTGTACCTGCAAATGTCCTAAAAACTATGTGGGCAAAACTAAAAGAGAGCTAAGAGTGAGGATAGGAGAGCATATAGGTGATATCCTTCACAAAAGAGATACTGCTCTAGCCCGGCACATAGTCCAGTGTCACAATGGAGACACCAAAAGTGTCCTATTTAAAGTAATTGAGACCGTCCAGAAACATGAGAGACTGGGGGACTGGAACAGGTTAATCCTCCAGAGGGAAACCAGGTGGATTTACCTGTTGCGCAGTATGTCCCCGGCTGGGATTAATGAACAACTAAACTTCACCAGTTTTATATGATCTCACACGATGTCTGTGGTATCTTTGGGAATTATCTCTTTCTATCATCATGTGATGGGTTATTCTAGTGGAGCAGGCAGAAATGCCTAAGTGTTTATTGTCCCTATAGGACGAGCAATGGTTAATAGCGATTTAACAATATCGCACTCTTTCTATTTTTCTTATTGCTATGAATAGCCTGATATGACCCCTCAGTCCGTGATCAACTATTCACCCTAAAAACCCACTATGTATGAGGCTGCTGTCCCTATAAGTGGAACGCAGTTTGCGCTCCACGCTTTGTGACCTCCGGTATTATGTCGGAGGCCTGTAAGTGTGGGCGGATTCTGGTGGTAATCTTGCCTCCTGCAGGGGCGTTCCCCTGTAGGTGGAATACATTGCGTTCCACATGCCGGAACTTCCGATGTGACGTCGGTGGCCTGAGCCTGATGGGAAATACTGATTTCCGGTCACAAGATCACGAACCGGAAGTGACCGCCGGCAATATGGCGCGGCGGTTCAAAGACGCTAGGACGGGAAGCCTCATGGGGGCGGGACTACTCGGCATTGACTGAGTCTATATTAAGAAGGGGTGGTGATATATTGGCCTGATGGGGCATTATCTCTGTTACCATTGACTGGGATGGGACCCAGATCTGTGTGGCTCCCAGCGACGCTATTAGGCACCTTACTTCCATTGTGACAAGGAAAAGGAAAAAGACTGAACATCTCCTGATGAACCCTCAGACATTCTGAGGGAGAAACGCGTCGAGATGACAACACTATGATAAGTACTTTCCTTATATTGAGATGACAACACTATGATAAGTACTTTCCTTATATTGTGATGACCTATATGATAATATGAGGCAGGTGTGTAGGTGCACTATAACTGCATTTTATCTATATGACCTGGAGGATGAAAGCATTGCACACTTACCCTTGAAAGGTTTAATGCATTCTATTTTATGACTCTATAGAGTGGTTACCCTGATCTGGGAACCACTGTTGTAATATTTAATTTATAGAGTGGATATTTAGACTATTAGTCTTGACTGCACTTTTGCACACACACTTTATGGTGATGGTGGTTTTGTGGTTGGAGGGACAGTGAGGGACAGCCGCCGAGGAGCGGGGGCACCAAGTACATTAGGGTGTTTACTCCGCTGGTAAGTAGGGGACATTCATAGGGCTAGGATAGGCCCCACCCCTTTCTGGATATATTGAATACTCCTCATATCGATATCTGGCGCACTTTGTCCCTTACACCCGCCCATACCACTTTTTAGAGGCTATTCTATTTCTGACTGCACTGACAGTTTTTTAGTAAATGACTAATAAAATTTGGTAATTTTTTTTTTCCTTCTGTAATAGAGGTAGTGTGTGTTGCTTGTGCTGTATATGACTCATATCATTTCTGTTGAAGTATTATAATAAATTATGTTTGCAGATAACTATATCTATAAGAGATAAAAAAAAGAGGTAATAAAAGATGATTGAGAGTCTGTGTTTACATATAATCTGGAGTCACTGTCGGCGCCCATGAAGGATGTCTCGGAGGAAATTAGGTTAGCCGGGTCTGGCAACATTATCACCTCATGATAGACATGTTTATCAGATAGCAGAAGACCTGATATTAAGTACGGTACTAATATTCAGTTACCACTGACAGCTTGTAATATTAAAGGAAGCATCAAGGATTTTTAGATCGAGTAGTTTTCGAAATTCATCTTTCAGAGAAGTATACGAGATTGAAATTCCCACAGCAATTTTTTAGCATTGTCAGTCTTTGCATCGATACGACATGACGAGCTGTAGAAGAAATGGACATTATATGCAAAGTTAAAGGTTTATGATAAAATGCAAAAATCTAAATGTTATTCGACAAATATGAAAAATGGAACAGTTGTAGGTTGTCACGCTCCCCAGGTCCCCTGTCACGCTCTCCGGCTCCCCTGCCTCGCTCCCCGGCTCCCCTGCCACGCTCCCCGGCTTCCCTGCCTCGCTCCTCTGTCAGGCGTCTCCCGCTCCACAGCCTCCAGGCCCCATCACCTGCGGTCCCCAGGCGGCCCGGTCCCCGCTCCCGGCGCCCGTCGGCTGCTTTGCTCCAGCCCGTCTCTCCTGCCTCCTGTTCACCGCTCCCTGCCCTGGCTTCTGGCACCCGGGCCTCGCGCATGCGCATTAGGGCGCGCGTGTGGTGATTGACCCTTTATTAAAGGGCCAGTGTCCTCCAACAGGATATTGAAGGATCAGGTACTGGGTATATAGGGGGATCCTTTCCAAGTGGGCGGGGCCTGTTCTTCGTGTTTTGCTAAGCTAGGAGTCAGGTCTCCTTGTGTCTTCTGGTATACTTACCTATCTCTCTCCTAGAACCGCTCCTGCCTCGCCATCCGGTCCTGACGATTCCCGAACCCCGAACGGTGACTGTCCGCCATCCCGTCAGTACATACCATCTCTGATCCCTGTGGTGACCCGTCTTCTCGCTCTGTCGGTTCCGGACTCTGTCTGACAACATCTCGGCCTCCGAACCTGAGCTCCGTCACCCGGACTACCTTCAGTGACTCCGTGGTCCCAGGGACTTCTACACTCCACCCCTTTGAACGGACTGTCCTGCTACCTGTAGTGCTCCGGCTACCGGACACCTTGCCTTCGGTGAGGTGTTCAGCCCAGTGGATCCACCTCCTGGGTCTGCCCGTCCACCTGGCCCTAACATAGGTAACTTATGTGGAGTGGATATCTCACCAATGGCATAAATCACCTATCGATAGCATAGGGGATACGTCCTCGAAGGTCTGGGACCCTCAATTTTAAAAAAAATATAGGGAATATAGTGGTAGTATTCATTTATGGCCACCCTTTTACTGTTTAAGTGAGTAGTGGGGTCACACTTGCACACCTGCTATCATAGACCCATAGAACTGAATGGAGCTGGGGACCTCCAAGCACACACCGTCCAAGTACTTAGGACTTTAGATCAATGTCCCAATTATCAGACCCCATTGATAATATATTGGTGAATGTGGTTTGTAGGATAACCCATTTATAGGAAATCTGCAAAAAAAATGCTAACAATTGTATAGAGGACTCAGCCCCTATAAAATAATACCAGAAGTACACATTCATCTCCAAAAGTTTTAGTGACACAAATTTTGGTTTTCACAAAGTTTGTTTCAATATTTCGTACGTTTTTTGATCAGGTGTTTATACAGGCCGGGTCACATGGTGCGCCGGCCAATCACAGCCATGCCAATAGTTGGCATGGCTGTGATGGCTGAGGAAGTGCCCACGGCCAAAAAGCTTGTGATTGGCAGCACTGCAGCCTTTCAACAAGCTTTATTCTTCATCAAATTACGAACTCAGACACTGACGTCCGTGAAAAGTCTGTGTTCAGATTTGAGCACTAGGCGTCCAGTTTGATCCCCAAACTTTACATTCTGGGTTCATTGATCCCTACTTATAATTAGAGATAAGTGAACCTGAAGTTAAAACGGTGGTTCACCCATATTTTTTATTGTCCAGATCGATATTATATTGAGAAACAATGTTTCTCTTAAATACCTTGTGTTAGCAATAGTGCCTGTGAGAGGCGCTATTGCAGACCGCTGTTCCCGCTCCAGTGACGTCTCCGTCAAGTGCCGCACACGTCACATCCGTGCAGCCAGCTGTATTCTTCGCTGCAAGCAAGAGACGCGACGTGCTGTGCTGTGCTGTGAGGGAGGAGGGAGGGGGAGCAGGGAGCAGATGGGCTGTGACAGCGGTGAAACACCGCTTACAGCTCAGTGAGTCAGGAAGACTGCAGCCGGCCGCAGGGATGTGACGTATGCAGCACTTGACGGAGATGTCACTGGAGCGGGAACAGCAGTCTGCAATAGCGCCTCTCACAGGCACTATTGCCAACACAAGGTATTTGAGAGAAACATTGTTTCTCAATATAACATCGAACTAGACAATAAAAAATATGGGTGAACCACCCCTTTCACTTTTCAGAAAAAACAGAATTTTCCGAGAAACAGAGTTCGGGTGCTTTATGTATGCAAACCACTCGCCCAAGCAGCACTGTGCTTGGGTACACTCGGTGATTGGCCCAGTGTGAGCCACTTGCTATGTTTGAATGGCACGCACTAAGGGTAACAACAGCGTGATCAGATATTGTGTGTACCACACAAAAAAAATGGAAAAAAACCCACCGACCCCTCCCCCGGAAGTGATCTGTTTATGGTGGCTTGCTGCATGTGACTTTAAATGCAGTTCAGGTCAAGTTTGGGTCCAGTGCCGAACTTTAAAAAAGGTTGGCTGGACCTGCAGAACCCGAACTTCCACGAGTCCGTTCATCTCTACTTACAATCTAATTTTTTGACCAGTTTGAATGGTGAGAACATTAAATTCAAAACAATATTGTTCAGTAAAACAGAACTAATGCACAATTTGAAGGACTGTGAAATTTATGCATTATATTGACATTCTTGCAAAAAATATACCGAGTGTTAATAGAAGAAAGAAAGGGCAAGCTGTAAAAGCTCAGACATTAGGCTATCCTTCCTTGCACCAAAACATTTATTTCTTTCATGCTTACTTTAAAACTACTTCTTGTATCTGTATTACTTGCTTGAGCTGGCTGTATATATAAGATAAAGGAACCAAGCATGCCTTTTCAAAGGGAACCTGTTAACACATTTATACATGTGGAAATAGTGTCTGTGGTGCACATCCCATTTGTAGACTGCAGCCGCTTCCATCTCCAAAGCAGGTGGTATTGTGCATTATGATGTGCTATTGGATACAAAGGGTCCAAATATTGTTCTTGCATAGGTGCCCTCTTCTGTCTTTGGCTATGTGCGCACAGTGCGTTTTTCGCGGCGTTTTTGGCCTCAAAACTGCAGGACTTTGCTTCCCCAGCAAAGTCTATGAGTTTTCATTTTTGCTGTCTGCACACAACTTTTTTTTAAGCTGCGTTTTTGAGCTTGGAAAAAAAAATGGATATGTCAATTCTTTCCTGCGTTTTTCTGCGTTTTCCGCCCATGCAATGCATTGGAAAAACGCAGCAAAACGCAGAGATCAAAAACGCAGCAAAACGCAGCCAAAAACGCACCAAATCGCGGTAAAAACGTTTTTTGACGCGTTTTTTCGCGTTTTTATCGGCCAAAAACGCACAAAAACGCAGCCTCAAAAAAACGCAGCGTGCGCACATAGCCTTTGTCTGCCCTTGAGTTGAACTATAGGTGTAATGGTATAGGTGCTTGTTGCACAAAAAAATACCTTTTTTTATAGAAATTCAATGTGTGTAGAGAACACATGTGTCGGAGGGTGATCTATGGTCTTATACCCCACTGGAGACGTCATTGCTTTTCTGTGTAATTTATGTATAATGTATAGGGATGATCGAAGGCTTCGATTGTTCGGCTTCGCGAATATTTTCCGAATACCTCGCCGCTATTCGACTATTCGATGCGCAATGTAAGTCTATGGGAAGCCCGAATAGTTCCGAATAGTTGTTATTTGGGTTTCCCATAGACTTACATTACACATTGAATATTCGCAAATAGTCGAATAGCGGCGAGGTATTCGGAAAATATTCGTGAAGCCGAATAATCGAAGCATTCGATCATCCCTAATAATGTATAATGTGTATATACCTATATTGTTGTGTTAACCTGTAAATTCTCTCCATGTATCAGTGCAGTGCTACCAGCCACCAGTAGATGTCACCAGTTCCGGGTTCCCTGGTTGTAGGGGCAAGATTGGGTTTTAGGAACAAGGAGAGTGTTGGCAGGGTTAACTGAAGAGCTGGCCCACAGTGGGGTGGAGTATGAGGATTATAGTGAAGGGTATTTCTTGGTTTTAGCAGTGTTTTGTAGGCAAAGCTAAGGCAGAAGTTATGTGCAGTTGGAAGCAAAGGTGACTGGAATCGGATTGTAGACTAAGCTCCCTGGAGGCGTAGTGAGGAACAAGATAGGACTCCCCACTATGCAGATGTGTAAGAAGATACGGACAGTGGCAGGGCAGTTTCTTACGGCGACCCTTCAGAAGAGAGAGAAAAGAGGCCACCCTGCTGAAGACCACTGGCACAGGGGAATAGATTCTAGGAGAGACCCCGGAGAAGCAGCAAATCCATGCTGGGTACTCTAATCACAACAATACTCCTTGACCCATGTAATGAGATACTCATGGGACAGAGATGAGCTGAACTCCCCTTTCCTCCTTGGTAGCCGGTGTGATCATGTCTGCATCTGTACTGGAAGATCTAGTCTGTACTAAGATGTCAATGCCTTGTAAGAAACTAAAGTTGAAATGTGTCGCAAGCAAAGTGGAATGCTGTTTGTAACGTGTTGGCAGTAATGTGCATAAAGTTTTTAACCATTGCAGACTATTCTTTAATGACTTTACACATGGTACCAGACAATGTGCATTAGAAGATAGATAACTGGCCGAGAGTTACTGCTGCAACAAGAAAAAGCTTCCACACACACAACCATCCTTGTCTGTAGCGTGCTGGGGTGAGGAAACAGGACTACCGCCCCAAGCACACTGACACATGTACAACCTGTAAATGGATTCAGCAGCACTGAAAATGGCAGACTCAGTGATAACAGTGGAACAAGATAGAGATTTATTAACTATATACAGTTTAAACGATCAAAATGCCATTTTGAATAAAGTGGTCTATTACAAAACAATAGATAAACAATCAAATCAATTTTGAATCACAACCTCTAGCCTAACAATTTTCCACACAATATTCAAATGAATGTACTGTATGTCGCCTGTCAACCTCCGTCTACTCACTGTAATAGTCCTTACCGCCTTCAACATAATTATTGCAAAAGCAACCGTAACAGGGTCGAAGGGGAGACAGCTGAGTTTCCCCGTTAGACTGCAAGTCTTACTAACTACCTCTGTCTTTCAGAGCCGTATCTTAAGTTTGTACAATTTCAGGGACTTCCTGGACTTTAGCCGTCCATCAGCTAGGCTTCCAGATCTTTTCCGCTCACACGGTCATAATCTTTGATCATGCCTTCTTTGGTCACTCGGTTTTTTCAGGTCACACAGTGATCATCTTCAGTAACTTGGTCCTATCAGCTCCCATGTTTGACCTTCCTCAGGGTCTGCACACCATCACTCTTGTGCCTCTGGGTGCTGCTATTAGCCAGCTCAGTTTGCAAAGCACATCCGATTTGGTACCAGTCTGGCCAATAAATCCTCCTCTACTGTGACCTCAGCAGTTTTGTTGTGTGGTGTTTAGCGTTGCACTAGTTGGTTGTCATGGCAGCATCGGACTCTGTTCACACTGCAGAGTCTGACAAACAGCCTGGCATCACTTAGTTGCACAGCCTGACATGGGCGTCGGCTGATTCTGGTTTCACTGCTTTCCAGTGTAGAAGAAGTTAATCCCTGCAGGCTTGTGATCATCTCCTGGGAATTCAGGCTGCTGATCACCACCAGCTGCCCTCACCCTTTCTAAGCTCCTGGATTCTGGGGCTTAGTGCCAGATATAGCTTTTTGCTTCCTTGGTTCCTGTGGATATCCAGTTGTATGGTGACGTTCAAGCAGCAGTTCTGTGTGGAGTGTGAGTTCTCCAGTTGTGTATTTATTTCCTACCCCTTTTGCGCTACTCCCCAGTTCACATACTGCTCCTCCTTTGTGTTTGAGTGCAGTGTGCACAAGTTTTTGTTTACCCCTGTTTGTGATTATTTGTCAGGCTTTGGTAACTGGGTTTCTGGGAGAAGTAGTTACTGGGGGAAGAAGTATCAGGGCTTGGACAGGAGATAGGGCAACGTTGGAGGCTCGAACCTGGCTACCATCAAGTCTACCTTCCAGATAAGGGACAGCGGAGGGGCCCCAATTCTAGGGTCAACCCCTGTTCCATCCATACATAAACTCCGTGACAAGTTTTTATATATTTTCCAGATGCGTCACAGACTGTTACATGTTCTGGCTTAACCTCTTGATTCTCTTACCTGGAAATCACTTCTCCTTATCTTGGCTCATGTCCTAATTTATTCTTTAATCTCTGTCCTGCAGATGGAAAAGTTCGCTCACTCAAAATTATCCTGTGCATTTTCTGATGTGGAAATCATCTACTCCCTTACATACCTATATACAAATTATTCTGGAAGTGTGCTGGGGTCGTGGCATTGCATTTGTAATAAGCATCTAAAATACATTGACAGACATGTCTCTGGTGTACCTCCAGCTTAATTTGCATATGACATTGATTTCTCATTACTGGCACATTGGATCTTTTAAAAAAAAAAAAGCCTCATTGTTATTGGGGACAAGTTCTTGCACAGCCTTTCGACTGAATCCATGTGTAAAAATGGATCTCTTTAATAGGGTTGTCAAGTTGACTTTTCAATTTTTCTGGAGAACTTATCAAAAAATTATGGGCAGACAACAGTTTTTGGGGAAAACCATAATAAATGATTATGATTACGTTATACATGGTTACAGCTCATAATTCTGATATGCAGACTTTAGCTGCATTCATTCTAATGTGTAAAATTATGATGATTGCATTCAAAATAATCTGTATAACGGTCATCAGTTTAAAAAAAAAAATCACAGAAGCCTCCATTTTTTTTACTAATAGGGCAAAAAGGTCTGTCCTGGAATTTTAAGATAGTTGTCAACCCTGTTCTTTGAAGGGAACCTGTCAGCTGACACATGGTGCCCAATCTGGGGGCAGCAAGTATCAGGCACTGGCTGTATGGGTACAGATCTTATTTGTATGTGGTTCTCCTGACTTTCATCTCAATGGCAAATATTAGGGAAAAAGGGATCAGCTATTCCTCTATACACATCACAGTAAACATGGCCGCAGTACTCTCAGGTGAGCAAAGCTTGCATGTTCATGGAATTGTAAGGCTGCTTTCACATCAGCGTTTTTTTGCCGGTCGGCAAAAAAAATGCAAAACGTATATGACCGGATCCTTTACAAATGCGTTGTCATTTCAATGCATTTGCAATGGAATCGCGGCAATATGCGGACACTTGCGGTTGCATGCGGCCTACACTGGATCCGATGAGATGCAGTATTTTATCTTTTTTCAAAAATGCTACTTGTAGTGTTTTTGACCTCTGACAAAATACTGCATCTCATCGAATCCTTCATATTGTGGCGGTACCTGCAATGCAGTTCAATGAGCTGGATCCTGCTCTACCGGAAGTCACCGCATTCTGGTAGGCAGGATCCTGTTATCAGTACTGAGCATGCTCAGAAAGCAGTTCCTCCCCCGTGCTTTCTAGTGGAGCTGCATCAGTTGAAGAAAGAAGACAGAAGAAAGAAGACCAGGATCGTGAAGGGGTGAGCGGGAGTAATAAAGATGGAGTCTCTAAGTGTGTCTGTGTATGTATTTCTAATAAAATATTTTTTCTCTGTGTGATGTCTTTTTTTAACCCTTTATTAGAGATTCTTAATGGCCGTGTCAAATTTGGCCTAACATTAAGAATCTCGGGCTTTATATCAGCTGGTAAAACAAAGCTGGTATTAACCCCTTATTACCAAGCGTGCCACCCGGCACCAGGGCCGCTGGAAGAGTCGGATACAGCGCCAGAAGATGGCGCTTCTATGAAAGCACCATTTTCTGGGGTGGCTGCGGACTGCAATTTACAGTGGGGGGAGCCATAAAGCTTTGGCTACCCTGCGCTGCGGATTCCAATCCCAGCTGTCTAGTTGTACCTGGCTGGTCACAAAAATTGGGCGAAGCCCTCGTAATTTTTTTTCATTATTTCATGAAATTCATAAAATAATTAAAAAAAGGTCTTCCCTGTATTTTTGGTTCCCAGCCGGGTACAAATAGGCAGCTGGTGGTTGTGGGCAGCCTATGCCTGCCTGCTGTACCTGGCTAGCATACAAAAAATATGACAAAGCCCATGTCTTTTTTTTTTTAGTTTTTGAACCAAAAAATAAATAAATGGGCTTCCCTGGATTTTCCATTGCCAGTGAAGGTAACACCAAGCAGTGGGGTTGCCAGTAGCTGCTTGGGTTACCCTTAGCAATAGAAAATGCAGCGTGAGGCCACACATTTTTTTACCCCAAACCCTAGGGTTAGGGTTATGTGTTTGTTTTTTTATTTTTTATTATTTTTTAATGAATTAAAAAAAAAAATAGACATGGGCTTTGCCCATCAAGCATTTTACTGCTCACTCATCCCTACTCTTAACCACACAGCCAGCAGAACAAGTAATCAGATCAGCTGACTCCAGTGTCGGCCGATTACTTTTTCTGTGTCCCCCTGCCTCCATCACAGCGTGTGCGAGCTGTGAGGTCAGCTGAGTTCGGCCGGCACTGGAGTCAGCTGAACTGAACTCAGCTGACCTCACAGCCCGCACACGGGCGATGGATGCAGGGGACACAGAACAAGTAATCAGCCGACACTGGAGTCAGCTGATCTGATTACTTGTTCTGCTGGCTGAGTTAAGCTGAGTTCAGATCAGCTGACTCCAGTGCCGGCCGAACTCAGCTGACTTCACAGCCCGCACACACTGTGATAGAGGCAGGGGGACACAGAACAAGTAATCGACCGACACTGGAGTCAGCTGATCTGAACTCAGCTGAACTCCAGACCACACAGCCTGCACACTGACAGCCAGTTACTGCTGTTAACCTGTATCCATCGCAGCATGTGAGGGCTGTGAGATCAGGAGTCAACTGACTCCAGTGCTGGCCGATAAATTATGTGTCCCGCTGCAGAAGGATACAGTAAAATAACAATTATGGTTGCATGCGTTGCACATGCAATCCACGGGACCAGCAAAAAAACACTGATGTGAAAGCAGCCTAACCTTACATTCAACCAGGGTACTGATTGAGAAATGGAAGTGCCAAAGTCAATAAATATTAAAACTAGTTTTTATTATATGATTAAAATTTGATCTAAAACAGCAAATGCTGCTTCATATAAACAGAAATCATATAAGGGACACGGCCAAATGCAATATTAGATCCAAAGAGGTGTATCTATAATTGTAGCTACATAGTAATAGTGCTAAACATTGCTAAACAGTGGCGGCTCCACCTATTTCGGCCATCTTTGTCGTCCTTCTTCTGTAGCAGGGGTGCATTATGCGTCCTACATCATCCAATAGGCCCCAATTCTGCGGACAGGTTTCCATTAAGTATGCATAAAGCAGCAAGACTCATTGAACAGGTCTAGTATAGAAAACTTTCTTTACCTTGAAGAAGATAGATGGAAGTGTAACAGGTCCGCATCCCCTCACCCCAAAACGTGTTTCGCCCTTGCTTTTTCAGGGAGCGTGTTCATGGGAGTCTCAGCAGAAATATTTGACGGTGCCAAACGGGTGCTAGATAGTTTTTGATGTGTATGGCCAGGTATTAGATATTATTTTTTTTAGCGGGCTTTAACTTCTTATGCTTTCAGTTGGCATACCCTAACAATGCACTAGGTTGTATAATTAGGGCTCATCTGATTAGAGAGGTACGATTGCTCAGTGGTTAGCTCTGCATTCTTGCAACGCTGGGGTCCTGGTTTCAAATCCAACCAAGGGCAACATCTGCAAGGAGTTTGTATGTTCTCACTGTGTTTGTGTGGGTTTACTCCAACACACCAAAGACATACTGATAGGGACTTTAGCTTGTGAGCCCCAGTGGAATTAATGGTGGTTATTATATCTGAGTGTAGGGATTTATTTATTATCTCTATACCAATGTTTTGTCCTCAAATAGTTCACAGCCGCTGCTCCAGTGGTATCTGCCGTTCTGGCAGTGACGATGTCATATCCATAATCTGTTCAGCCAATCACGTGTAAGCATCACCGCTATGACTGTAGTGGTCTTGTGACTGATGGATGTAAAATCATTCTGCAGAACCCGGATTATTATCAACAATTCATAGAGCATTTGCTGTGATGTTCCCCCATATATTACAGCTGAGCTCTGGGGATGACAATGGTGGGAGGAGGTAACTTATAATATCTGGAGACAATTATTTTTTTTCAGTCTTTAAACAGTTGACTAAAGAATGTATGTCTGGAACACCAATGGTGTGAACATGGTGCAAGACTCAAAAACATAACTATACTATAGGATAAAGAGTTGCACACAAGTCACAATGTATATGGGAATGATGAAAAGCAAAACTGCTATGGGAATACTAGACTGAAAAATACAATGAACTATCTGAAAAAGTGAACAACATGAAAAATGGAATATGCATAACTTCTATGAATATTAGAAATATAAGAGATGTTTAGCCATTGTATTGATCAATGCAAAAGAGCCCCAAACCAACGCCAAGGTAATCTTTATTTTTGGGGTCCCTAGCCTATATGTAACCTCACCTGCAGTTTGTGCTTTCACTTGAAAGCACAAACTGTGCGAAACGTCCGGTCTTCCTACATCCTAGCCTCCTTCCCTCACCTCCCCTCCTTTGTACCTGTCCCACTAATGTAAGAGAAAAGAAAACAAGGATAAAAAGAACCTTGCTCTCAACTCCGGTGAGTGCTGCCTTTTCCGTCTATTTCTTGGATGTATACATGGAAATGTTTTCTTTATCAAATCTCATTCTTTAATTTTATTTTGGATACACAGCCCTTCTCCTACTTATCTGCTGGTATTGGAAGACTGATAACATGCACACATTATGGAGGCAGCACAATGGCACGTACGTTATTGATTTAATCTCAGCTGATAAGTATAAATCTACATATTGTTATGTGTAAAAGGAAGAGCCATGCAATCAGTACTAAACTGATGACGGGCTGACCAAATCATTTTTTGTTATAGTATTTCTATAGTAAACTTTGAAAACCTGTCATTTTACACCATAGTTAAATAGAAAAACAAAAATTCATGTCACAACAGCCAATAAAGCGTAGGATTATACTTAATTACATGGATTATATGACAGGTTGACAAATGGGCATGTCATTTAGTAACAATAAATCAATGGCTGTGATTTTACAGCTCATTTGTGAGCAATGTTATGTGAGGAGAGTAGAGATGAGTGTGATTGTGGCACTCACTGAATATCACAGAAGGATTGCTTTATTATACAATAGATCATTAATGATAATTATTCCGTTTCTCCATCTGAATTTATGATTTACAACATCTTGTAAATACATTAGGAGTATGTAATTGAAGTGTGTCAGAATAATGTTGTCGCTAGGGCCATGTGGCCTTACAAGCCCATAGAACGTGGACATTGTGGTTAGGCAATGTATAACTAGACACCAATCTCTTTCAATTAACTTCATTTAAAAAATATAGTGCAAAGATAAAAGAATAATATAGCCTGCCGATTGCAACCAGTAGAGGGAGCTCACTACATGCTGTTTATATATTAAACATTATGCTCAACATAGTATGCAGTCAGCTCATAAACTGCCCCTTGTGGTGGATAGGTGGCTACAGGCAACAAGCAACTTATGTTTTAAAGGGGTTATCCATTACTTTTTAATATTGTTACTATGGGCCAAATAATTAACATGAAGATATTAACTACGTGATTGTTTTACCTATTGCTAGCTTCAGACTGTGACTATACTGTATCACATCAACAGATCAGCTCTTCCTCTTCTGGTCTGCTCTGTTTATGGGGAATGACTGTCGGCATCATGCTGATTGACAATCGGTTACCCACAGTTATCCACATGGAGCTGGCAGCTTGACACTGGCAGTCACACTACCATCACTAGAGTAGAGCAGAATACAAGGCGCTTCTCTGCCTATGTGTCACGCTCCTGGTCCAACCGCGCAGCCTACCACCCGTCGCTCCGCCCCCTGGGGTCCCCGCACCCCACCGAGCTTGCTCTCCTGCTGTCTAGTCCATACCTTTCCCTCGTCGGTCCTGACGCTGAGCCGCACTCTCACTGCAGCCACCTGCGCTCCAGCATCCTGCCTCTCCTCCTGTGGGTTCGAATCTGATTTCCAGGTTGCGGGCTTCATACATGCACTCTAGAGGGCGCACGCGTGCGCTCACCGAGACTTAAAGGGCCAGCACAGCTATCCAGGATCTGACTACTAATTAGCTTTGGGTATTTAAGACTTCCTATTTTCCTTGGCCAGTGCTTGTTCAATGCGTCCCTGTAGCTTGTCTTTTGTACCAGTTGTTCAGGCCCCTCTATGCCATGTGCTTGGAGTAACTCTTTCTCTGCTTACAGATCCTGAGTACCTTCCTGAGCACGCTTCCCAGCCTGTTCCCTTTAACCTGCATCAGTCTCCGATTCTCGACGTCAGCCTTATCCTGTTAACCTGCACCAGTCTTCGATTCTGGACTTCAGCCTGATCCCGTTAACCTGTACCTGGCCCAGATCTCGTCCTGTATCCACCATAGAGTCTATAAGACGCTATCCTGCAAATCCTGCTGATCCCGGCTTCCGTGCATCTAGGCCCAATGGGGTTATACCTGACAGTCCCTGTATAGAGGTTTGCTCAAGGCGGCGCCATAGGGGAATCCGGTGCACGGTCTAGTGGGTCCACTCCCAGGACTATCGTTACACTATGTGACATCAGCAAAGCCTGGGACTACTACTGGCAGAGATCGGCTCTGGGCGAAACAGGCGGAAAGTAGATACTTGCTGTTTGGTCTTAAGCTTATAGTAAAAAAAATGAAATAGTCACAGATAACGCTTTTAAATATATTATATGTATGTGCAAGTGCAGGCAGCACAACCCCTATATACAGAAGTGGGCAATTCATTTTCTTAAGACGCCACATGAGAGACCGTGACTGTTGTGGAGGGCTGAAGGAATAGGCTGAAATTAATTCTGCACAATATTAATATCAACATATTATTTCATATTAATTCTATCACTTAATAGTAAGCAGAGGTTGTCTGGAACAATTTCAATTTCGAACTACTGTGCCTTGAAAAGTATTCAGAACTTTTCCACATTTTTTTTTCACATTGCTAGGAACCTGTTTACTTTACCCAGCACTAGCTCAGAGTGGTAGAGGGAATAAAAACAATAGGTGAACCAAATTTACACTGTTATACGAGCTGTACACTGACTACTGTACATTGTATGAAAGTGGCATATCTTCAGTGTTGTCCCATGAAAAGACATAAAATATTTACAAAATTGTGAGGGTGTACTCACTTTTGTGATACACTGTATGTATATATGCATATATATATATATATATACACTGTATGTATGCGTCACTGCGACGTCACACGGCAGGCGGCCACTAGGAGCGGAGGGGCGGAGATGAGCGGGATGTAAACATCCCACCCACCTCCTTCCTTACGCATATCCTACGGAAGCCGCGGTGACGCCGGTAGGAGATGTTCCTCGCTCCTGCGGCTTCACACACAGCGATGTGTGCTGCCGCAGGAGCGAGGAACAACATCGGACCGTCGCGTCAGCGTAATTATGGATTACGCCGACGCTGCACCGATGATACGATTCCGACGCTTTTGCGCTCGTTAATCGTATCATCTAGCCTTTACGATGTCGCATGCGATGCCGGATGTGCGTCACTTTCAATTTGACCCCACCGACATCGCACCTGCGATATCGTAGTGTGCAAAGCCCGCCTAAGACAAAGAAACCTTCCAAGGTCACTTCTAATATTGGTATGTATCAGAAGATCTTGGTAGGAAATATGTAAGGCAATTTCCTATCTAAGGGCTCATTTAGACGTTAGTGATCGTCTTGTGCAAGAAATGTGCACTAAGTTTCATCAGACTATAATCAGTGTGTCAGCTTTTATCATTAGAGGTTGGTCAGTGTATGTGGATGAAAAAAATACTGGAGGTTTAAGGCTGTGTCCGCACTTTGTGTCGTCCTAGTTGCAGTTCCAAACACACCCTCTGGCAGTAATTGATTTTGGTCAAAGTTTCTTTTGACCACAAAATAGCGCTAAAAACGCATACGTATTTACCGCGTTTTAGGTGCGTTTTTAGCGCTTTTTAAATACTTTTCAATAGTGTTTTGACAGATGCGTTTTGTACATAAAGACACTGCTAAATAAAGATTAAACAGTCAAACATAATGAAAAAAGAGAAAAAAAAGGGCCACAAACATAATTTATGAAAATATAAAGAAAATAGTTATATTTCATATATTTTTAGTGGTTTTATACTATTTAGCGGTAAAATAGCAATAAATTAATATTTTTCATTAATTTAATTGTCGGACTATGTGTGTGTGTAAAGGGACATATCAAATCTTTATTTTGATGTCCAAAAAGCATGCGTTTCTATAGTACAAACCGCATGTTTTCTGCACCTAAAAAGCAGGTAAAACGCTGGAATTTTGATTTTGCTTGCGTTTTCACATTTCTCATTAACTTCCATGTTATCAAAACGCTGCAGAAATGGCAAAAACAATTGACATGCTGCTTCTTTGAACGCATGGTTTTTGCCACAATTTATGCAAATTAAACGCAGCGTTTTAAAATGCAAAGTGCGGACGGAAAATCATCCTTTTCCATAGACTATTATGGAAAATCAAAACGCATGCGTTTTGGCATGAAAACGCTGCAGTTCAAAATGCAGGTGGAAACGCAAAGTGTGGACACAGCCTAACAGTCTCATTTCAAACAGTCCCTGAAAACGGACAGCATGTGGATGAACAGCTCCATAGACTATGATATATTATGAAATGTATCATGCCACAGTTAACAACACTTATCCTTCATATTGCCGCAGATGGCAGCTTTGGACAAATATATTCCCTTGACATTTTTAAGGAGCTTCCCCTTTCCTTCAGGATGCTCTCTCCCTTCTTTCTTTCCTATTCTAGTCTTACTTCTCTATTTCTTCTCTCTTCGGCTAGTTTCACACTTGCGTTATTTATTTATTTTTTTTCTTCTTTACAGTTTTACTGGCAGCAGACTATTGTGAATGATCAGCTGATCACCCGGAGGCCGGGCGCTTAGCTGAGAGCTCTCAATAGCCGGCGGCCGGGCGCTCAGCTGAGCTCTCTCACATGCCGGCGGCCGAGCGCCCAGCTGAGTTCTCTCACATGCCGGCGGCCGGGCGCTCAGCTGAGAGCTCTCACATGCCAGCGGCCGGGCGCTCAGCTGAGAGCTTTCACATGCCGGTGGCCGGGCGCTCAGCTGAGAGCTCTCATATGCCGGCGGCCGGGCGCTCAGCTGAGAGCTCTCATATGCCGGCGGCCGGGCCCTCAGCTGAACTTTCGGCCACCGAGAAACAAAATAAAGTTTCTGTGATTTTAAAAAAATAAATAAATAAATGAGCATGCGCAGTGAAAAATAAAGGTTTCCGCCACTCAAAAAAAGTTACATGCTGCGTTCCTTCCGACGGATGCAGCATTAAAATAATGATGCTGCGTCGTCCAGCGGATGCAACGCTGATACTTGCGTTACAGTGCGTCGTCCATACAAGTCTATGGAGAATAGCGCAGTGCGTTAACGGACTGCGCTATTCTACATAGTGACGGACTGCGCTGAACGCAAGTGGGAAAGTAGCCTTCTCTGTGTTTTTTTTATTTTACAAGTTATATTTGAATGCATTGTTATTTATCATCATTTTAAGCTTTTACAGTTATGATTAAGAATGTTTTACTTAGCTTTATTCCCTTCCCCCTCCTCTCCTCCCTTATTTAAGATCTAGCCATTTCCCTTCCCCCCTTCCTTTCCCACCAACTTCCCTTCAAGAATTTGTTTATTGGAAAAATGTGTTTTAACTGATAATTCCTTTTCTTTCCTGTATTATCCTACCCCTTTAACATTCATAAACATTTCTGGAACATAGACTATGATATGTATGAGTTTAATCCATGAAAAACAGTGATAGAACTCATACAAGAAAAAAAGGTACATCTGAAGTAGCCCTAATTCTGCAGTATCATTCAGATTTTTATTTAATATATAAAGCTTGGTGTATGTGTGGGTGGTGTGTGTGTGTGTGTGTGTGTGTGTGTGTGTGTGTGTGTGTGTGTGTGTGTGTGTGTGTGTGTGTGTGTGTATGTATGTATGTGTGTGTGTGTGTGTGTGTGTGTGTGTGTGTGTGTGTGTGTGTGTGTGTATGTGTGTGTGTGTGTGTATGTGTGTGTGTGTGTGTGTATGTATGTGTGTGTGTGTGTGTGTGTGTATGTGTATGTATGTGTGTGTGTGTGTGTGTGTGTGTGTGTGTGTGTGTGTGTGTGTGTGTCTGCTAAAGGAATCTGCACCGTCGCATTTACAATCATGAAATTTTGCACAGTCACCTCATTTGACTCAGGGAATGTCACAGACTATGGTTTGAGGGGATAATTTAACCTCGTGCTTTACAGTTACTCTCCAAAATACGTGCTTACATTAAAATCATTTAAAACCAATTATTGCCAAAAAACAGCCAGTGTATATACTGTATGATGTAATAATAAATCAATAATTTGAATAAATAGTTCACCCCAAATATGTATGGAAGGGCTATTAAATTACAATTAAGAAAACTGTTACAAAGAAATAGCCACAAGCATAAATGAATAAAATATAACCTTTATTTAATTTAAAGACCTATCAAGAAATAAAAAGCAAGGGAAAAATAGTGACACAATGAAAAACATGGGTCCGGCACATCAAAAATATAAATATGCATAAATATAAGTGTATAAGGTCTATTCTTGCAACTGTCATGGCACTCACATTGATGCAGTTTGTCAATTTTCTTGGCTCATAGACCGCTATTAGGCTTTGTGCCCATTGGAGAAAAACCAGTGGACTTTTCTGCAGGTATTTCCGCATGTTCAAGCAACAATGCCTCGGAATCCGCAGCTATCCATTGATGCAGAATTTCTGCGGACTTGTTGCAGTAAACTTGCAGAAATAGTGCGGATTTCATGCAGAATTCCTGCGGATTTAACACCCTATATCTCCATAGTGGAAAGGCAGGAATTCCACAGATAATTACGCATGAATAATTGACATGCAGTTACGTGCGGGTGTGGGAAATCCGCATCATTTTCCGCAGCCACAAAAAACGTAGCATTGATACAGCACTCCCCAAATCCCATAGGATAACATGGGGAATGTCTGTACATGCGTAAACTTGCGGATTTATCTGGAAAATCTAAAAAATCTGCCAGTTTTCCACAGCAAAATCCACAGGAATATTCTCCCGTGGGCACATGGCCTTAATGAGCTGGATGATGTTGTTTCTCATTTCTTGGGAAATGTCCATGGCTTCTCTTCATTTCGAACCAGTGACGTTTCACTTGGGAATCAATGTAATAACACACTGAGCTATTAGGGAATGTGAAAAAATGTTGTAATTTGTAGTATACAGGAAGAAAAAGATTTTTCAAACACCAGAAGCAAAACAGTAACAATGCAGCTACATGACAAGAACCTGCATAACAAATCATATGGTAAATAGTCGCAAGTCAAACTTATTATGTATGAAATACCCAAGATTCTTGTCTATAAAAGGAAAGTTGTCTCATGTTCAAAGCTGTAGTAAATGGTGAGATATGTGTACCACCCCCGTGTCAGCGGCCGAGCCGCTCAGATCCAGAACCGCGGTGGCTTGAGGGGTCTCCGGACCCGGGGGTCCGTGTGGACACTCGAACTTGAAAAGGGGAATATGTACAGGGGACTTAGAAGTTCATGACGCCACCAACGGTGCATGGTAAGATGGAGTACCACCGCTGCTATTGGGGAGCCCGGTAGCGGTGGTATGGCAGCAAGGTGTTTGACCCCTCTGTTGCTATGGGGGTTGTGCCCCAGGGCCCGGTGATGGTGCAGGGGGGTGCCGTTGGGAAAAGGAAGGGTCTCTGCATACTCACGCAGTCCAAGAATACTAACACCGACAGCTTGTAAACCAGAGTTCTGAGCACCGCTGCAGCAAGGAGGGAGCACACTTGGATCCATGCCCTTGGTGTTGCTTGTTAGCCTGTGGCCTTTTCCGTGGCACCTTCTCACTTGTTGGACCCTATAGTATGGAATTAATCGGGTCCCACTCACCCGTATGGCTAACGGAGTGAGCTTGCTCTCAGGGTTCACGTTCGGGATTTTCTCGACTGTGTTTGGGAAAAGTCCTATCCCATCGGTGCGCTAGTATCCCAATTTTGGAGCGGGTGAGGGATGAATCTTGAAGACTTCACCCCCGTTGGGTAAATTACCAGGACGCTTGAAGCTACTTCCCGGCCTAGGGTCCACGTACCCCGTCGTGCCCTGGCCCCTGCCCCGAGATGGCTCAAGGCCGCTGGCTGCCCTCCTGGCAGTCCATGCTTCTTGACACGATCCCCTGAGACTGGGGTTCCAGCTCCTACCAGGCACAGATCAACGTCTGCCACCTAGTAGACTCCAGGAGCTCTGCTCCTGACCTCCTCTCTCCCTCACCTCCGACACAACACTCCTATTTTTCACATTGTCACTTTCCCATACCAACCCCCCAAGTGGGCGGCCCTATTCCCTTCAGGCCCCCAATGGTGTGTCTGGTGGGTATAGTGTAAAGTGTTCCTAGGGTTTTGACTGGCTCTGGTCTTATCAACACCAAAGGACAAGGATCCTTAACCAAGGAGGATTGGATACTGTGCAGAAGGGCAGGTTGCACAATACCCTATGACGACCGGATAGGTGTCACATATGGATCCTGAAAGTAAAAAGTTCAAAGCATTGTTTCCCTTTTGCTTGTCAGTGTATATACCTTTTTAGGTATATATTGCTCCTTATTTGACTGTACCCATTTTTCCGGGCAAAATTGTATTAAAGGTGTTGATCAGTTACCAAATATTAATGACTTTTCCTCAGGTGTAGTCATCAATCTATGGGTGTCCAACACCTAGCACTCTCCCAATAAGCTGTTATTAGCTCTGATGGACACCAGATATACTGTATACATTACAATTAGCTGATCAGTAATACTCAGTATGTCTCAGTTTAATGTGTTAATCCAGTGCTGAATACTGCAGATCAACTTCAAGTTAAGAATTTCGGAGCTGATCATCAGTTCTTGGCAGCAGTCACTTAAAACTGAATAGGGATATACTGTCTACATATTTGAGGGCCAATTTCTTAGAAGATTGGAGGAATCCTGCCTTGTTACTGTATAGATATCACACATTTTTAACTGCAGTAATCATCACATTCCCCAATAGATGTACATCTGGGCAGAAATTACGGTATACCCAATAGTAAAAATACTAGTGGCATATCTAACTGCAAATGCAAACTTTAAAATCATCTGACTAGAAGACATTGAAAAATGGCAGCAGAACAATCTATAAATTGAATAAAGAATTAAAAGTTTTAGTACAGTAGAACTACAGTATTTCCAGATGATTATCAAAAAGATGTGAAAATTCTTAATATTTTATAATAAAGGATATTATATTTATATGATAATTAACTATTGAAAGACATAGCTACTGTAATGGATATATATAGTAATGCATGCGCATACTGTATTAGTTTCTACTGTTTCCATATTCTACTGCCACCTGCCAAGTAAAGGTCACCGGAAAACCTAAAATGTCACAGGTACACAAAGTTCCCAATGAAGAAACAAATTAGGAAACCTATGAATATGGATCCAGTGGAGAATGCATTTCTTACTTGCTGTGAGATTTGGACAGGAGTCCTTTTTATTCGTTAGCTGCACACTGTCCCAATCTTCACCTTATTTCTGTACATAGAGATGAAGTGGTGGGTGGGCACCGTTAGCACGGATGGACCTCATGAATTCAGATGACTCCTCATTTTGTGTTCATTACTGTGAAGACTCCTCAGCTGTTCTGAAAGTGTGATTGTAGGAAAACTAAACCATATTGATAGTCAAGTATAAAGGGGGCTTTACACGCTACGATATCATTAATGTTTTGTCGTCGGGGTCAAGTTGTTAGTGACGCACATCCGGCGTCATTAACGATATCGCAGCGTGTGACACAGACCAGCGACCTTAAGTGACCTCAAAAATGGTGAAAATTGTTCACCATGGAGAGGTCGTCCCAAACTCAAAAATCGGTAAGGGTTGTTTATCCAGGTGGTTCATCGCTCATGCGGCAGCACACATCGCTATGTGTAACACCGCAGGAGTGAGGAACGTCTCCTTACCTGCCGTCGGCCGCAATGCGGAAGGAAGGAGGTGGGCGGGATGTTACGTCCTGCTCATCTCCGCCCCTCCGCTTTGATTGGCCGGCCGCTTAGTGACGTTGCGGTGACGTCGCTGTGATGCCGAACGTCCCTCCCCCTTTAAGGAGGGATTGTTCGGCAGTCACAGCAACGCCGCCGACCAGGTATGTGTGACGCTGCCGTAGCGATAATGTTCGCTACGGCAGCGATCACAAACAATTGCATGCGCGACGGGGGTGGGTACTTACACGCTCGCTATCGCTACAAATTGCTAGCGATATCGCTACCGTGTAAAGCCCCCTTTAGAGATAAGTCTTACAGATGAGCGAATACATTTCAATGGATTTTACAAAATCTGTATTTGACAAAACATAGATTTTTAGTGTTTCCCTTTTGCGTGGATTCAGTAAAATACCAGCAATCTTGAGATTTGAGCAGATTACAGACCAAGACTAGGACTAGATATTTTGATGAACTAGACCTATAAAGCCAATGGCCCCCATCCACCGCAGCCATGAAGCAAAGGAATGGATCAGAGACTAAGGTATCAAGGCCCCTAATACACCCTCCTCTGATGAGTCTGATAACAAGCTCCGATGACCACTTTCACTAACATTGATACCTTTTTTCACAAAAAAAAAGCAAAAGTAAACAAATAAGAATAAGGAATGCAACTTCAAAGTTAGATATAGTCATTCAATGCTTGCAGACAATTTACAACTCCAGGGGACAAATAGTGATATTCATTCCTGACATCTCATGTTTTATTTGTCAGACCCAAGGATAGTCACGAAAACATATAGCTTAACCATAATAAGGCCATTGGGTTTCAATAAAAGTGTCTAGCATTTTGCAGGATACCCTAATGAACCCCCATTATAAATAAGGGGAGAACCTATGATGGTTTTTGCAGTCGTTAAGCTACAAATACAGCTTGCAAAAAACTGATGGTGGTTCTGGAGATCTAATCATGTGCTGATGGTGGTTTTCGTAATGTGGTGAATTTGTGTACTCATGATGGTTCTGGTGACTTACTCATGTTCTGGTAATGTATTCTGGTGACATATTTATGTACTGATGGTGGTATGGTCATCACAGTAACCCATACAGTATGGTATCACAACTGCCCTTCATTATATAGTATGGTCACCACAACAGCCCAATATAGTATTATGGCCCCCACAGGACCCCATACAGTATAATAGCCTTCCAAATCCCAATTAAGTATTATGGTCAAGACCAGCCCTTATATACAGTATAATGTCTCCCACAGCACTCCAAACAGTATGACATCCACCAAAACCCCCTATCCAGTCACCACAGCCTCCAGTATAATGTCTCCCACAGCACCCTTTACAGTATGAGCATAATAGCCCCCAGTATAATGTCTTCAAAAAACACATTTACAGCATGGTCACCACAGCCTCTCATATACTGTAATGTCCCCCAAAGTCCCTCATTTGATGCCCCAACGACCCCTCATGTAATGTCCCTCGCAATCCCCATTTGATATTCCCCATGCACCCCATTTATTGGCCATATAATAAAAAGAATACAAGCTCATAGTCACCTAACCTAGGCTTGCTGTACACCGCAGACGCCTTTTCCTCTTTTATGTGTCAGTGGATGATGTGATGCAGTGATGTCATTGCGATGTCCAATGGCTTATGTGTGCAATGTCTCACTGGAAGTATCCAAAGAACAAAAAATATGGGGTCAAAATTGATATCATTAAAAGATACATACTTTTATTGGTAAAAAAGTAAACAGGTAGAATAAAAAAATGACAAACATACATAAAAAGAAGAGACCAGGGTGCGGAACAAATTGGTGGACCAAACACCATCATAAAAATACAATGTCAGGTATGGGTATATTGCATGGATCCCAAATTACATGTATATATGTGTAAATGTACCATGCACTGTACACGCAATCCTATCACATAAATATATCAAAAAGCATAGGTAAAGTGCTAGCCAAGTATATAGAAAAAGTGCCAACAGTAGTGCAGCAGCTATTCAACACTGGCAAAAAAAATAAAAAAATAAAAAAAGATATATATATATATTAGTGTGTATACTATATACTGTGCACCAAATCCTGACACAAAAAATATCAGGCAATATGGGTACAGTGCTAATCAAGTATATAGCAGAAATAATAGTACAGTACCCAATCCACACCATCACAAAGAAGTAAGTAGTAAACCATATAATCACCCATGTATAATCAACCATAAGATCACCCATCTCCTATCACATTAGTATGTAAGGCAAAGCAGATGCACTGCCGATCAAATATATTGTAGTATTATTTACTACTTACCTGTCCTGGCAGGGTAGATTGGGTGTAAGAAGAGGACACACTGCCCGTTTCACCTCGAAGTCATTGATGTTGTATAATGTAATGTGTACTGTCCTGCGTTATTGTGTAATGTGAATCATGTTGTGGTGCATTGTAATATTTTTCACTGTACTGTGATGAAGCTATGCTCTGCCAAGCAACAGGAGGCAAAAGGAGCTGTGGAGAGAGAAGGCACAATAGGGTCTTACCCGCTATGACACAAGGGGGTAAATGCAAATGAAAGCACTCACCTGGTAGGGTTGTGCCAGTCACAACCCCTTAGCAAGCATGTATGTAGCGTGGAAGGCAGCAGTCCTGCAGCGTGGAGATATGTCAGATAGCAGGAGAAAAGCAGGTTTAAATACCGCGCCAAACCACAGGAGTCCAGATGATGTAATAAAATTCTTCCCTTTATTTTCACAGGTCTACGCGTTTCGAGGACATGTCCGTCCTCTTCCTCAGGACAATGTGCAGAGAATACTATAGCGGAGGGGGGCCACAGGCTCCCATATATATGTTACAAACAAGCCACGTATTCACTATTTGCGTCATCACCCTCACTGTGACTCATGGACACGTGGGGAGGGAATAAAGTTCTGAAAGTTGAAGGAAAAGAAAAAAAGGGAAAAAAAGGGAAAAGAAAGGACAAGAAGAAAAAAACAGGAGAAGAGGCAAAAAACGATGTGGTGGAATTATGCTGATAGCAGGGCAAAAATAATGATGTATGAATAAATATATACGTATACCTTGTATTCACCACCGTAGGGACAGAGGACAGTTTCCTGTTAGATCATCAGATAGGGCCCAGCTTGTGACAGAGATAGACCTTAGCAAACAAAGAAAAGCGTTCAGTACAGAAGGAGAACTCAACTCATGGAATTTAAAACGTCAAAAGTTGATTGTGCAACAATTAAAAAAACCTAAAACCATACAAGTAATCACCATGCCAAGTCGACATAATATATTATACCAACAACTGAGTAGTAAATAACATTGCAGATAAAGCAATATGTAAAAAGACCGTACATGACCCAGAAGGATAAGTTAAACACAGTGGTATAAACTGCAGATAGATAGAAAAAGGAGGAAGTAGTCAGTAACACTGTATGTCAAAAACAACACAAAGAGATCATCAATATATCCTAAGGATAAGTTGAGCGCAGTAGTGAGCCCATATAAATATGAAGGATATTAATGACAAATTCAGAGAGGGTATAGCCTCATTACAAAGGTCAATGAGCAAGCATAATGACAAAGGTATGTGCCGTCATCCTAACCATGCAAAAAATCAGCATAGTGGAAACAACAAACCAGACCACTACTGGGTGTCACTACTAGACCTTCATCAGGGAATACAGGAGCTACTTAACACTTAAAACTAGTGTTGCAGACGGGAACCACTGCCGCTGCAGGGGCCGCTCGGATCCGGGATTGTTACTGCGGCTCGAGTGGTGACCGGACCCGGGCTTGCACGGCCATCCGTCCTCACAACCGTAGGAAGGGAGTATTTGCAGGGGATTGATGTGTCGGTGACGCCACCCGTGGGTTGCGGTAAGGTATTGGTAGCACCATCGCTGCCTGGTGATGGGGCACCCGGGGTTGATGGAGCGGGGCAGAAAGGTAGGATCCCCTCCACGGGTAAGGGAGGTGTAGTCCCAGGGCCCAGGTACACGGGAGTAATAGCTACTGGAGGTGGCATGCCGGGCTAGATCGGGGATCAATGGTGTACTCACAGTTCAAAGAATCGCACACAAGTCCAGTGGTAAACAAAACTGCCAGTGACCGGTCGCCTTTGGCGGGTGTATTCGGGGTCCACACCCGGGTGTAGCAAACAGGGGTCCCTTCCTCTTGCACTCAGTGTATGTGTCTTCTCTGGAACAACTCCGCTTGGAACGGGGAAGTCGACTCCCGATACTGTGTATGTTTGGGCGTTGTGGCCCGCGAAATCTGACCCTTGGGATTTCTGTGGGTTCTGATGGACATCCTATTCCCCGTGTTGGGCTTCCGTTTCGCTCTCTGGGCTTCTGTGGAACAAGTCCTGAAACCTTGACCCTGGCTGGTCAATTAACAAGGGGGCTTGCAACTGTCCTCGTCCTAGGGTCCAGGTACCGCGACTGTGCACGGCCTCCGGACCGGATTCCCGCTGTCGACACCGGTGGGCTACAACCCTGCCCCGGTCCACTTAAGGTCTCCTGCGACCGGATCTCCGTCGCCTATGGTCCTGCTTGCCGTCTGCCTCCTAGTCCGGTAGTCCAGGGGCCCCAACCTCTGACTCCACTGTTAACTGTCAACTTCAACTGTCCAGACTAGACTACTCACTTCGACTGTCTTGTTCCCGCCCCTGACACCTCAGGACCCCTAAATGGGCGCTGCCATCCGCCTGGTCCCGCCCACTGGTGTGTCCCTATTGTCATGGGGGGGTGGCTAGGCTTTAATGGCTGTGTGTTCTACCAGGGTGTGGGCTGTTGTATTGGAATCAAGGAGGGTGGACTACTTCTCTGACTACCTGGTTTTGCCAGTGCATCACACTAGATCTTGTGGAGACGGGTCAGAGGACTAACTGGAGGACTAAGTGATCGAGTGGAGACGGGTCCAAAGAGAGGACACTCGCAGAATGGCCCAGAGTGTACAACTCTCTGAGGTAACAGACCATGATGGAACAGAATGTGAGTTAAAGTGAGAGCCCCGGGCAGGAGTTCCCTAAGCGTCAGCATGCTATAAGCTAGGTTCAGCCATATTAGAAGATTATTCCTTTGAGAAGGAGAAGATGGGAGGAAAATATGACTTTCATGGACTGTGCTCTGGTACTAGACTTGATTGTGGTGGAACAGACTATACTAGTGTAGGCTGGAACTGGTGAAGTGGAAGACGTAAAGAGACTGTGTATAAAGATTCTCTATGTTAATGAAATTTATAAGAAGACATGTGCCCACTATCTTGTGTATATTGTGTAATTGCCATCAAGTGGTTATACAGTAAATTACCGTTTTTAAAGAACCATTGGTCTCCCTCAATGACTTGGCTAACTGGTCCGGGGCGGCTTGCAAAGGCACATCACCTCCTTAACGCCAATCCACACACACACATTCAGAACTCCCTCTTTCATTCAGCGTGTCCGGGTGCAGAAGACGCAGACCTCACACATGACTACTGCCCCGTGCCACGCTACAAGACAGTGCTCGGATGATCTCTGGTGCTCCGATTAGAATGAATGGAGCGTCAGTAAGCAAAAGCGACCTCTCCTCAATACAGCCAGGTTGCTTCAGAGCGCAGGCATGGTAGGGGCCATGGCAGTCGGACACCCAGCAATTGGAAAGTTATCCCCTTTCACTTGTATAGTAGATAGCTTTCAAACTTCGGAACACCCATATAATGCAGTCAGGAATGTTGATGCTTGTAGTAAACATCATTTGCAATATATTTTTGCCAAAATGTCATTCCCTTTTAGATAGGTAATACATTCACATTTACGATAGCTGGCTGTAAATAAAACAATGGATTTAAATAGACATAAAACTGAAATAAAGAAAAACATCATGACAGCTATAGATCTGCAATCTTGTTACAGTAATTATGTTTTCTTATAGTATTCAATAGCTGATCAGTTTAATACTAGACTGACCTCTGGAAAGAGTTTCATTAACTTTCTTGATTGATTTTTTTCTTGACCTGCCCTGGATGTGTAATGATTTCCTATAGTATTCAGTTTTTCACCTAAATGAAATTTGAAGACAGGACATCTACATCATGCTGCATATGAATTCTATTTACATTGGGCTCCATATGTGTAAAACTGGCTGTGTACATACTGTACAAAAATATAAAGGCAATACCTTTGTTTTTGCTTCCATTTTTCATGAGCTAAATTAGAGATCTAAGGCTTATTCTCTCAAATATTGTTCACAAATGTGTCTAAATCTGTATTGGGGAGCTGAGCATGTCTCCTTTTCCGTGATAATTCATCCACCTCACAGGTGTGGCATATCAAGAGGCTGATTAGACAGCATAATTATTGCACAGGTGTGCCTTAGGCTGGCCACAATTAAATGCCACTCTGATCAGAGGCGTGGACAGAGTCGGTGGTAAGTGCTCCAGTGGAGGTGAAGACACCCAAGATGGGGTGGGGAAAATTTGAGGACTTAGTTTGGAGGGCATGGAAGGGATGGGTATGGACACAGTATGATGTGCTGGAGAAATTTGAGGACACAAAATGAGGAGCAATGGGAAAAGATGGGTGGGGATACATTATAGGGAGTCAGGTGGTGCGATAGATGAGGCCACAGTATGGGGAGTGAGAGGGCGGGATAGGTGCAGTCACAGTATGGAGAGTGAGGGGGAATGTATGCTGACACAATAGCATACAGAAGGGGGAGTTTATGTGGACACAGTATGGAGATTAAAGGGGAATATATGCAGACCAGTATGGAGACAAAGGGTGAATGTATGCAGATACAGTATGAAGACTAAGGTGGGACTTTATATGGACACAGTATGGAGAGTGAGGGGGGAATGTATGCTGACACAAAAGTATACAGATGGGGGAGTTTATGTGGACACAGTATGGAGAGTGAAGGGGAATATATGCAGACACAGTATGAGGACAAAGAGTGAATGTATGCATATACAGTATAAAGACTAAGGTGGGAATTTATATGGACACAATATGGAGAGTGAGTGGGGAACGTATGTGGACACAGTATGTGGAGTGAGGGGGAATTCGAACACAGTATTGGGAGCGAGGGGGAAATGTATGCGAACACAGTATGAGGAGTGAGGGGGAATTTATGCAGACAGTATGGAGAGTGAGGTAGGGATTGTATGCAGACACAGTATGGGGAGCAAAGGGGTAATGCATGCAGACACAGCATGAGGCATGGGGGATAAGTACGGAAAAAGTGAGGAGATAGTATGGGATGAGAAAAACGTGAGGGGGCACAAATAGAGACTGGGTAGTGTGTTGGAAGTTATATGAAAGGGTTCAGCATTCGGGGACATTGTAAAGCCACAGCAAGGAGGGTAGTATGACAAGGAGGAGGAGTGTGATGAGGGAGCACAGTATAGAGACTGTGCAGTGTAGTGGTGACACAGTTTGAAGACAGTGTGAAGATGAGGCCAGTATGGAAAGGAGAGGGCAGTGTGGAGGGCATGTACCTTAAGATGGACATTATGGGGCATATGTTGTGCAGGGAACACAGTGAGGGTGAATTATTTATTTAGGGGCACATCGTAGGTCAGATATTTTTATTCAGGAGAATTATAATTATTCTGCTATTTTTAAGGGCACAATGTTGGGATGTGGTGCAGAAGACCAGAGAAAATTGAACTCTGCAGAGACAAGTAGTGGATATCAAAAACTCATCATGGATTCTGGTCAAGATGATGAAAAGAAAGAGAAGAACTCCAATCCGAGACAATGTCATCTATAAAGTATCTGGATGTAAATGTTTATTTGTGATACTGACTAATTCTCATCTGTACTATGTCACCTGTATGGTTTGCAAACTGATGATGACTAATAACAACAACTCTCAGTATCTCTTTACCATTGTTAAGGATATACTGGAAGTTGAAGGTTCATGCAGTACAAATGTATATGTATCTAACCTGATTTTACAATTGAGGTACCATATGCTGCTGATGTTTCTGTTGCTGCATTCCTGCACTGATGAGGGTTTTGATGCTGTGTTTCTGTACTGATGGGGGTTACATGGATGGATTTCTGTACTGCTGGTAGTTCTGATGGTGAATTTCTGTACTGCTGGTAGTTCTGATGGTGAATTTCTGTACTGCTGGTAGTTCTGATGGTGAATTTCTGTACTGCTGGTAGTTCTGATGGTGAATTTCTGTACTGCTGGTAGTTCTTCTGATGAATTTATCTACTGCTGGTGGTTCTGATGATGAATTGTTGTACTGCTGGTAGTTCTGATGATAAATTTCTGCACTGATGGTGGTTCTGATGATGAATTTCTGTGCTGCTGTTGTTCTGGTTATGAATTTCTGTACTGAAGGGGGTTCTACTTATGTATTTCTGTACTGCTGATGGTTTTGGGGATGAATTCTCATGCTGTTATTAGTTCTGATTCTGCACACAAGTAACAATTCATAATTTGTAAGATTGCATTGTACGTGTGTATGTTAATAAAGTATTGTGCTGTCAGACAAGTTAGGGGTTACTATGTTTTTATTTATGTTAGGAAAATTAAAATGGTTGTTCTAGTTTGTGATGAGTCTGCAGTCACTTTATGTGTCACTCTATAGGACTGCAGACTACTGAATTCACACAGCGCACGCACTGCACGCTGTTCAGGATTTTCTGGTGCCTGTGGTGAGAGTGGGAGGTCACAAAACCACAAGTATGCTATTTGCATACATGGATCTATATGCCTACTAAACATACGCTGCCTCTCTCAACGAAAATGAACTGAGCGATGCTGGACATTTGTGGCACCCTGTGCCTGAGTCGCCACTAAGCATTTTTTTCCATGCAGCTTTTGATGCAGAAAAATTTGCAGCATGTCAATTATTTGTCAGATTTAGCAGCGTTTTTTTTTCACCTATTGACTTCAATTCATTCACTTTATCGATGGCCCAAAAAAATGCATCAAACAGAATCAAAATCACATCCGGTTTTGATGCTTATTTTGTCACTGCATGCAGATCTGGTGCAGAAAATTTCTGCACCAAATCTGCAGCGTGTGCACGTAGCCTAATTGTGCAAATTGCATATAAATGTATGGTCAAATGCCGATTACTCAAACTATTTGGGTGAGGAGGGGACTGAATTCTTGTCCCGGGTGCAAAAAAGCCTGTTTACACCTCTGACTAAACTCATCATTCCCTCTGAAAAATGTAACACATATCCATCTTTTTCAAGACAAAGCAGACTGGCATCATGATGATGTGTCAGGTATCACATCATACTGAAGTCTAAAGTGAGAGGCAGGGAAAACAATTATGCATATTCAAGCTAGCCTATCCCAGAGGATAAGATTCACAGCTACACTGCTCAGTACTGCTGTATAATACCCTCACTGCTTGTGCGGCTTCTGTCTGTGGACTACCAAAGAGCAAAAGAGGAGGATTCCTATCTGTGTGTTTCAAGGGAATTTGTCAGCAGGTTTTCGCTATATAATCTGAGGACAGTATGAGGTAGGGGCTGAGACACTGATTTTAGTGATGTCTCACTTATTAGGCTGTATGCTGTTGTTTACATACAATGATTGTTTTATCATATTAATTAACATTGGCCAGACCAGGCCTTGTGAGACCTGGTCCATCCACACCTACAGCACTGATTAGCAGTTTACTGTCAATATACAATGTGCATAGAGAGGTTGGGGTTTTCTGAGCTCTGCTACATGCTATATATAAGAATTCAAATTGTGGCACAACTGCTGCCCAGAGTAAAGTAAGTGATACATAATTGGAATCAGGGTCTCTTTTCTTACATTGTGCTGCTCTCAGATAAAGTAGCAGAAAGCTGGTGACAGACTGACTTTAATGTGTGGGAGACATCACAGCAGATAATCTCCGGCCACTAGTTTAGAGTCAATTGAAAATCAGATATAGAACCTACAGAGAGTAAAGTGGTGAAAGATGCAGAAAACAAGTTATATATAGTTACTCGCAGAAATATTAAGGTATTTGGGATATTTGTTACTCCTCGAGTATTTTGGTATTCGCCTCATGAGTTTCATGTTCCCTACCCACATGTTTGGCTCCTGATTTTTAGTCACTATACATGCGTGGATTGCCTGCCAATCACAGTAATGCTGTAGCCATGTTTGCTACTGGCATTACTATGATTTAGAAGTGCAGTGAAAAAAATTACGCTACTTAGTGTCCCCCTCCTATTTGTGATAACTAATACAGATAAAGAAAACAGCTGAGGACTGGTATTCTCAGGCTGGGAAGGTCTATAGTTATTTGGCCCTCCCAAGCATAAAAATAGCAGCCGCCCCACAATTGGCGCATCCATTAGATGCACCAATTGTGGTGCTTTACCTGGCTCATCGCTATTGCCCTGGTGTGGAGGCAATCGGGGTAATATGTGGGGTTGATGTCAGCTGTGATTTGTCAAAAATCACAGCTGTCATCAAGCCCTGGGTTGGTAATGGAGATGTGTCTATGAGACCCTCCCATTACCCACCCTGTAAGTAAAAGGAAAAAAACACAAACACACAAAATTTATTAAAAAAAATTATTAAAAAACCCACACCCTCTTTCACTAATTTATTAACCCCCAAAACAGCCCTGCAGGTCCGACGTAATCTACATGACGTCCCACGATGATCCCGACTCTGCTACATCTGGAGTCCAGGGGGAGAGTAACATTAGAACAATTGACCACTCACTGTGGCCTCCAGGACACAATGAGAGCAGTGTGGGAGCTGCCAGAAGTGACCTCAGGAGAGCTCAGTGCCGGACTGTGAGTCACAACAGAAGTGCAGTCCGACAGTCAAGCACTGAGTTCACCTAAGGTGACTTCTGGCAATTCTCATGGTACCCTCTGTGTCAGCTTCAAGCTGTGACTTTAGGTGAACTCAATGCCAGACTGTTGGACTGCGTGACATGGCGACAGAGCAATTCAACAATCTTGTAGTTGTGAGGCTCGGAAACCTTAAAGGAACCTTTAGGGCACACTTTAAGGTTCCAGCTGTTTGGACCTCTGTAGGCTGTGAACTCTTACCAGTTGATTTGGACTCAGAATCAATACATAATCTCTCTTTTCTGTATTTTATAATGTAGGTTGCCAAGCTGCACAGAATACTCATATCTCAGTGTAACATTCATGGTTGTTCATTTTCATCCTTCCATATTTTATTGTAATTAGATTAGATTAATGGAGGGTATTTTTTATCTATGCTGAGCTCCCCAACTACAAAGCTCTCTGCAGTGGTAAATAAGATTATCTTCACAATGAACATTTTTTATTAATAACATGATGCAATGTTTGAGTGACGAGTTTAATTATTTCAACTGAATTACGAAAGCCATGAAAATGACTAAACATCTTTAATTAACTTCCATTATTTTAAATTTTCCTATGGGAACTAATCCCCTTCTGGGTACTTTGCCAACTTATAGTGAACAGTAATGATTTCCTCTTTTGTTTAAAAGAATCATGATTTACTGATTTATATTCCCATACATCAGGTAAAAATAAGCTAAACTGCATCTGGAATTATGCAATTAAAGGCATGAGAAATGGAAAGGGCTGCCATTCAATCCCCTTAGACAATGAATAAAGAGTGAATGAATCTTTGAATACTTCCAAATTAAATATTGTGGTTGATTCTTTTGTCTTTCCGATATGAACATCAATGGTGGATTCTTGTAGATATTTCACCTTCCTCTTTGCAGTTTAACTCAAACAACTCGTGCATGTCTTTTACTAGGGATGAGCGAATGTATTCTCCACTATTCGGTATCCGACAGATAACAGACTATTCGCACCATTCTGTATCCGACGAATAAAACAGTATCCGCTCCGATACTTTCATTTTCATTTCTGACTTCTTGGTGCCTGTTTTCCAGCCAATGAACACATCTGATGTTGCTTGACCTCACAGTAATGCCGCAGACATCTTTGTTGTGGTGTTACTGTGATTGGCTTGGCCACACAGCGTCATAGGGGCTATATAAGCCAGTGGCCATTTTGTGAACATGCAGTCATAGGGAGCTGGCGGTGTAGATAGACTGTATTGTGTGCGGTAGAGTGTTCGTAAATCCCACTAATAAATAGTCCTGATCCGATAAGTTCCAGAGGGAGACAGAAGCAGGCGGCACTCACCGGCATCCAAATAGTGGTATTTTATTTAAATATTTCCATGCAGAAGAGGGGTACAAGTGGTGGGGGAGGGGGAGGGAAGCTCACAACGCCGGACAACAGCGGGCCGTTTCGCACCCCTTGTGCTTCCACGGGTCCCTAACCCCCAAAAACACCCAGGTTTGACGTAATCCACACGAGGTCCCACGATGATCCTGGCTCAGCTACATCCTGCAGTCGTAGCTCGCGGGCACAGAACATGACTGACTGCTGTGGCTGCAGGTAGAGACTGTCACAGCTGTTTATATGCGATCCTAGCTGTGATGGCAGGAAAGTTCAATCAGATCTGCATCTCCTGTCAAAAAAACACATTTTTTTTTGCCAAGATATCCAGATTTGGTGCTGAAATTTATACACCATATTCCTGCACCTAATCTGCATTGAAGAAAAAGTTCAGGAAATCCCATAAAATAATCTTATTTTATTCCAAGTACATTAAAATCCATTCGTCAGTATGGGAAGGCAATACATATTCATGCGTTTCGACCAATAGATCTTGATTGTAACATCATCTACTTTCATAGCAAAATATTTAAAAACAATGTCACTCCCATTTCATGACATCATAAATCAAATGTGAAATTACATTAGTAAGGACGGCACCACCATAGGTTTAATAGGAAACGTGCCACCACCCATAAGCACAGAAGCAAAAAACAGGATTTATAATGGGTATGTGGGGCACAGCTTCACTAAATGTACCAATCTAGAAAAACCACAGGGTCCAAGTAATCATATGCAAAATGTGAAAACGTTTATTTGTACACACTTTAAAACACAATTAAAAAGGAGGAGACAAAAAAAGAGTCCCTCCATAATGCAGCATGTATACACCATGGTACCTCAGATATTAGTATATAAAGCATGAACAGGCTAACAAAAACCATTGGTTTGCACTATACATAGTCAAAAATACAATCCTGCAGTCATATTTGGCGCAAAATAAAGAAAACCTGCTGATAATTACCAGAGTAGCATGAATCAGAGGTGGTGTAAACGCCCACACGCCCCATGCGTTACTCCACCATGAGTGGCTTCCTCAGGGGTATACCAGTCCAAATTTTTTTTCTTAAATAAACTTGTAGTTGAGGTTTTGCGTTATTCTTTTTTACTCTTTTAGGCCTGTTTCACACGTCAGTGAAAAACACAGACAATTTTTCACTTACGTGTAAAAAACACATATGTCTCTCTGTGTGCCATGATTCACAGCACACGTGGGTTGTCCATGTGCAATCCGTGATCCGTGATCGCACATGGACTTTTACTCACCTGTCCCCGCTCCTGCTGTCCGTGGTGCTGAAGTCTCCAGTTCTGCAGCATCCGGCCCCCCGCTGCCTCTGCTCTCTGCAGCTTCTTCTGGGTCGGCTCTGGCTGCATTCATGAATATGCATGCCATAATGAGCCAGCCAGGAAGAAGCAGAGAGCTGTTTTTTTCTTGTACGTGTTTCACGGACAACACCATAGTGTGGTTCGTGAGACATCAGTGATGCCAAAAAAAAACGTACTTGTCTCCGTTCGGCAATCACGGACATGCATGTATGCCGCACGAAGACACGGTCAGTGAGAAATCACTGATGTGTGCAGACCCATTGATTATAATGGGTCTGTGTCACGCCCTGGACCCCAGGGGTCATAGGTTATTACACCTACCACATACACACACACCCCCATCCCCTGTGAGGTCACACACACGTCACCCGAAAGAGCGACCTGATGCCTCCCTCAGGGCCAGTAGGGCACACCAGGTGGGCGAAGTTAGGCGGAAAGACACGCCCACCGAGGAGACTACTGGCCTGAGGCAGGAAGTATGAACAGTTCAGTTTAGAGAGTGAGAGTGACAGGAGGTGAAAAGGAGAGAAACTGTCAGGGACCCGGGTTGGAGCCTGGGCCCCTTGGAAAACGTCAGTCAGACGGCCACCACCGCCTGGTGGTGGCTGTTTGTAGGAGTACCGGTACAGCAACTAGCGGAAAAGTACGGACCGAGACAGGGTTGGAGCCCGCCGGTCCCGAGTTGGGGAGTCAACCGTGTACCGGAGCACCAGAAACCGGGTACTCAGACCCCGTCCTAGCTTAGAAGCCACTGAGTTTAGGCAAATTGACTGATTGCTGGCTGGATCTCACGGGTTCATCCACACCCAAAGTCCCGAAAGAAGGCAAAAGCCCACCGAGACCAGGTGAGCGCCACCGCCAAGGGCCAAACACCCGACGGGCCAGCGCCTGCGGGCAACCGAGGGCTCTTCCGGCAGCTCAACGCCGGGGAGCGAGCTACCACTGCTCAGGCAGGGGAGCTGAAACACAACATCCAGAGGTGCACGGGAAAAGGGGCCACCATCAACCCCACAGGGGACCTCAGAAGCCGGCCGCGGGAACCGACCACATCCGAACTTTGGTTTACCAGTGATTCTGAGTGTGAAATCAATCATGAGTACACCAGTGCCATCCGGGCACAACACTACACCGCGGCACAGCACCCTGCACCCCGACAACAACATCAGTGCTTGCAGTCCCCCGAGCTGGGGCCCCGGGACACACTGCCCCTACCCATGGAGGGGCTGACAGCTGAGCTGTGGCCGCAACACCGATCCCGGATGAGCCCGCCTTCACTCGAGCTGCAGCGGTGGTGCATCCAGTCACCACGACTAGTGGGTGGCATCATGACCCGTAGGACGGCAGCGCGGCCCTCCCCAGCTGCGCGCCTCGTCCCACACCACCACCACCACCCCGCTACCCCTCCCCTCTAACAGAGCGACGTGGCCCCTGGTCCGGAGGCACTCGTGCCACCGACAACCTGAGCCCGGACCTCGAGCGGCTCGGCCCGAGCAAGCGGAGGAAGCAGCCGGGCCCCTCTCAGGGCGGTACATCTGCGTATGTCAGTGATTCTGGTACGTTTTAAAAAAAGCACATACATACCAGAATCACTGACATCTGAACAGGCCTTACACAGGAAACAGCAGACATTACACATAGAAAAATTAAAGCTTTTTTAAGAAACAAAAAAACCCCCAGGTTTTTGAATCTAAATATGGATTTAATGAAGTTTGACTTAGAAGTAGGAAATATTAGAACGTGTTTCCAGACTATTACAGTATCAAAAGCCAAGCTGAAAATGAAGGGTTTTAATTTTTCATAGCACATTAAAGGAACATCTGTCCAAACAAACAGCAGGGTGATAAATGTGATAATTCCCATAACTAATATGTATAAGGCAAACAGATGACACACGGCAATACAGATAATAGTTTTTTTTTTCACTTATTTTAATCATTTTGTTTATAGGTGAGAAAAAATGGATTGAAGGAGACTTTTTGAAGGATGAACCTCATTTATCTCACAAAACACCCAGCAAACAAAGACAGAAAAATAATAATAAAAAAATATTTAAATGCACAAGTTGCGACTTTCACCTGACTGTTGGCATTTGCTCGGAGACACCGCATTGTGTTGGATTCCTTTTTTTTAACTCGCCAGCCCACGGACAAGAAGAGTCTTTACACATTTTGTCATTCTTCAGCCTCAATGTTGCCAGCAGCTGAGCATACTCTCATATGTTTTGTACGTTACTTTTCTATATGAACTCATCTTGTGCATACCTCGTAGCTGGGATATTGGTGTTGGCACACTCAATTCTATGAAGTTCTTCTTGATGAAGTGCGATTGGGACGCTCAATGTTTCAGATCCTTTATGCAGAGTTCAGCCTATGGCCCATTTTCTGATTCAGCGGGAGATGGGAGCTCCACTTCTCCAGTTCTATGGATACCCCAAACCATCCATCTTCATTATCAGCAGCCCTTCTTGAAGCACCGTTTTGCTGTTCCTTTAGGGGCTCGGTCTTTTCGATGTATTCTTCTCACACGCAGGGGCAGAGCATGGTACCATGTAATACCTGGCTGGGTGCTTCTTCTTCTCCTTCTAGTTGGACTTTATAGGGGGAAGTGCTTCCCATCCATAGTCTAACTTATTCTTAGGACGTTTAGCCTAGAGCAGCACCAGATCTCTCAGTTGGAGGTATATCCCCTGTACTAGAGTTACATCTAGATTATTCAGCTCTCAAAATTTCTACCAGTCACCTCAGTGTCTGCAGCCGATGCTTTTGTTCTCTCACCAAGGTGTTCATACTGATTTTAGTTCAATCCTCTTCAGGGTTGAGTTCCAGCTCAGTGATCCCTCAGAGAAGATGGAGACACCTTTTTATTTTTCTATGTCTCTCCACATCCAACAAAAACTGGTGCTACTCTATTTAAACTTTGATCAAAAAAATCTTTTAGGCCTCCTTCACACATCCGTGTCTCCAATACGTGTGACGTTTTCACACGTACCGCAGACATGGGCACACGTAGACCCATTAAAATCAATAGGTTTGCGCACACGTTCATGTTTTGCCATAGACCATGTGTCCGGGTGGAGCATACATGTGTTTGTGGGCTCCACACGTAGACATTTCCATTTTTCTATGGCAGCACGGGTGTCACACGGACCACACAGATGTAATCCATGTGACATCAGTGTGACATGTACCGGAGAAAACACACGTGCCTGTGAAATAAAATTAATTTCTATACTCACCTTCTCCAGCGCTGCTGTTTCTGCTGCTGCTGCCACTTGCTTCCGACCCCCGCTCATTATGCTTATCGCATATTCATGGCACAGAGGACCGAAAGCAGCAGCAGTGGGTAGTTTAAAGAGCTGGAGACCGTAGATCAGCAACACGGACAGCAACGCCAGGGACAGGTGAGCAGAAAGTTCCTGTTCTCCGTATGTTATCACACGGATAGCACACGGAGAACACACGTGTGTCAAAATTACTTATTGAATGTTCTCAGTGAGAACATTCAATAATTTTTCAACTGGCTAACATGGTACCAAAACCTTTTCACTTGTAACTCAAAATTACTTCACATGGAGGGCCATACGCACCTTTTACATGTCCATGCAAAATGTGCGTGGTTTTCACGGACGTGTAAAAGAGGCCTTATACAGGTAACATGCTCAAACAGGTGCAATTAATACAAGTAAAGAGTGCAGAGTAGGAGCTTCTTAAAGAAAAAAATAACAAGTCTGTAAAAGCCAGAATTCTTGCTGGTTGGTTGGTGATCAAATACTTATTTCATGCAATAAAATGCAAATTAATTATTTAAAAATCATACAATGTGATTTTCTGTATTCTTTTTTTTATTTTGTCTGTCACAGTTAAAGTGTACCTACCATAATAATTACAGACCTCTCCATTCTTTGTAGGTGGGAACACTTGCAAAATCGACAGTGTATTAAATACTTATTTTCCTTACTGCATAATTTTTGAAAAAAGAAAAATATATATTTTTTTAGTTGTTAAATTTTAACGGATTATTTTTCTGCTGATTAAGCTGTATACATTCACATGACTTTTAGATTGTTTTGTATTATTATAATTACTTTCTTTTTTTGGGGCGGAGGGGATTGACTACAAAATGCAATTATAGCTGGATATAATATGAGATTTTAAAATTTTGCTGATACAAAATATATTTTTAGATCTTTTTATTTTGTGACAAAAAAGCATGATTTGAATTTTTACATTTTTAAATAGTTTCAAACATTTTTTTTTTTATTGTACTATAGGAGACTTAGGCGGGCTTTGCACGCTGCGACATCGGTAACAATGTGTTACCGACGCTGCAGCGATAGTCCCCGCCCCCGTCGCTGGTGCGATATCTTGTGATTGTTGCCGTAGCGCACATTATCGCTACGGCAGTTTCACATGCACTCACCTGCCCTGCGACGTCTCTCTGGCCGGCGACCCGCCTCCTTATTAAGGGGGCGGGTCGTGCGGCGTCATAGGACGTCACACGGCGGCCAATAGAAGCGGAGGGGCAGAGATGAGCGGGACGTAAACATCCCGCCCACCTCTTTCCTTCCGCATAGCTGGCGTGAGCCGCAGAACGCAGGTAGGAGATGTTCCTCGCTCCTGCGGCTTCACACACAGCGATGTGTGTTGCCGCTGGAACGAGGAAGAACATCGTAACATTGGTCGTTTCCAAATTATGGAAATGTTGGACCCTACACCGATGATACGATTACGACGATTTTGCGCTCGTTAATCGTATCAAAAAGGCTTTACACACTACGACATCGCCTGCGAATACGGATGTGTGTCACTTTCAATTTGAGCCCACCGACATCGCACCTGCAATGTCGTAGTGTGCAAAGTGCCCCTTAAACCTTGCATGTACAATGATCTGCAATACTTTTATATTTCAGAGTATTGTTACCGTATATAACCTATCTCTGGCAGAGGTTTAGAGGGGAACAAAAATGGCAGATTAAAACGAGTTCTATAGACTCTTGACAATACTTGGGAACCCTATGAGGGCATAAAGGGCTAATTGAGGGATACACTTAAATATCTTGTTTGTGTTTTGACCATAAGAAAAAAAAGGATAAACTCTAAAAATAAAATCAGAGTCTTATCAGTCTGATCAGAATTGGTAGAATTCAGTGCACTATATATGTTTTGCTATTTAAATCTTCTTTATATAAAAATAGCTGTAGTACCTGGAGTTGCCCAGGATACTAAATGTCTCTTTTTCTCTCTCTCAGTCTGTCTGTCTGTGTCTGTCTGTCTATCTCTTTCTGTCTGTGTGTCTGTCTCTGTCTGTGTGTGTGGCTCTGTCTGTGTGTCTGTCTCTTTCCCTGTCTGTCTGTATGTCAGTCTATATCCATGTTTGTCTGTCTGTTTCTATCTCTCTGTCTCTGTATCAGTCTCTCTGTCTGTCTCTCTATTTCTGTGTCTGTCTGTCTTGTTCCAGGTCTGTCTCTTGTTCCAGGTCTGTCTCTTGTCCCCCTCTGTCTCTTGTCCCCCTCTGTCTCTTTTCCCCCTCTGTCTCTTTTCCCCCTCTGTCTATCTCTTTCCCTATCTGTCTCTGTCTCTTTGTCTCTTTGACTGTCTCTCTCTCTCTGTCTCTTTCCCTGTCTGTCAGTCTCTGTCTGTGCTTATGTCTGTGTCTCCTTCTGTCTCTCTATCCGTCTCTCCACCGACATCTTATTACCTCACACATAAGCTTCTTATACTAACAATTTAATTTGTTCCCATAGCAACCACTAACAGCTCCTATTAATAAGCTGTAGCTCCTATCTCCATTGAGTTCAATGGAGACAGGATATTTGGAGAGTAACTGTAAAGTGTAGGGTTAAATTTTCCTGTCAATACATAGTCTATGATGTTCCCTGAATCACATGGGGCCTCTGTGCAAAATTTTGTGATTGTAAATGCGATGGTGCGGATTCCTTTAGTGGACATACATACACACACACACACACACACACACACATACACTCAGCTTTATATATTAGATGATAGCTGCTCTTGACTCTATTTGTTCTATAACGGCAGCCTACAGTAATATCTACCGTATTACAATCTGCGTCACCGCAGTCAATACTTGGCACTGTGAAATAAAATGCAGAAATATACTGGGAAGGTTTGCTGGAGCAGAAACTTGAAGACTTTGCATATTTCCTACATTGTGATGTGTCCTATATCTCAATTAGTGACTTTGGCGCCACATTTGCATATGTTTGTGCTAATTTGCTACGATTGTGGCTTGCATCCATCAAAATCTGCATAACTTTGGCTGACCTAAAATTGGTGACAGAGCAGCATTTTATAAATGTGCCTCGCTGCCTCTTGTAATAGCTCAATCTGATGTAGCAGAAAAGGATCCCAATATAGCAGTGAAACACAATGAAGAACATTTATAGGAGATGATGACAAGGATTTTGATGCACGTAGCAACTAATTCAATTTTATGTTTTTTTCCTCTCTTTTATTATGTAGAGGATAGTCTATACTGGCTTCAAATACAGTGCAATTTGAAGAAAATCCCTATAAATTATTTTCACTTGCCTTCAATTTAAAGGGAAGGTTTTTCCCTTATTAGCTGCAGCCACCACCAGTGGCTCTTATATACAGCCATCCAGAATACTGAATATGTTACAGGGGGACTGGCGGATTAGGATGAGGTGGTATATATCCCAATCGCCAGTTGGGGTCCATCGTGCTCCCAGATGGTAAAGGAGCTGCTGGCATCCCGAATGTTAGGCGGAGGATACAGAGCTGGGTGGCTCTGAAATAATAGGAGCCTGGTCCAAGTTAAATAGCACTTGGATCAGGAGACTGTGAACCCTGTTGTTGCCACAGAGTCCACACACGCAGACCGCTGTCCGTTCACATAGAGGGCACACCAATGGACAGGTGGCACAGCAGCTGTAGCCCAGTTAACCCCACTGGGCTGCCCAAGCAGGACTGGACGGTAGGAGGGAAGCATGGCGCCTGACCCTAATGTGCTGAGCAACGGGTCTCTTGGTGTGACAGGCACCGGATGCCTAACCCTACCTACCGCTTCTAATATAAAAAGCTGTAGCCGCAATGGGCTCTACACATGGAGATGTGCTATCACAGAGCATATGTGAAGACTGCGCACCTCCATGCTGCCTCCGGCCCTTTTTATCACCTAGGGTGCGCCCTAACCCCAGAGTGAGCCACAATGGCGCCTCCAGGGGACGATTACGGAGTGGCACATCATCAGTGACGTTACTAGTGGCCTATGCGGAACCACCACGTCACTGATGACACAATTGCAGCACCGCCCCAAATACCTCACCAGTCATCATCTGACGATCAATGGTGGAGTGCCAGGTCATAGGGGCGGGCCTCTGCGAGCCACTCAGGAGTGGCCACGTCATCAGGATACCTGATGCCCTCTGGTCTATCAGAGCCTGCCCCCTCACGGACTTGCCCAGTGAAGTCCTTACTCAGTCTCCAATGCATTAAGTGCCCTCAGCATGCTCAGTAGCCTGAACAACTGACTTAGCCTCAGAAATCAGACTATCAGCCTAAGCATGCTCAGTAGGCACAACACAGGACTTAGACACAGAACGGAGTCCAAGTACCTGTCACGCTCCCCGTGTCTCAGCACCACTCCTTACCCACTGAGCCAGTCCACGTGTCCACTGGTCATGGCTGCCGCTCCTGCTCTTGCTCCCCAGAGTCCTGTTCCTGGTCTCAGGAGTCTGATTCTGACTAATGTTCTGTATAGGACCGGGCCGCACCCACTCACCTGGTCTTATAGCCCCAGCACTGCTGCAACAGGAAATGACCTGAGGCTGTGCTGAGTATATAAGACTGGCCTCTCCATGTGGGCGGGGCCTGATCATCGCTTGTGTTTCTATGCCTTGTCTTGTGAGCTAGGTGCTCAGGTCTTTGTTCCTGTTTCCTATTACTGCCTTAAAGTACGCTGTGACCTTAGTGACCTGGTCCTGTCTTTGCTTCCTGATACCTGCACCCGTTCCTGCCACGTTAGTGCTCCAGCTACCGTGTACCCTGCCCTCCAGGTGGGGTGCTCGGTCCAGTGGATCCACCTCCTGGGCCTACCAGTCCTCCCCGGCCCTCACAGTATGATCAGGCCATGGATCCCGCTGGAGCACAGGCCATGGATCCCGCTGAGGCACAGAAATCAGAGCTGGCTGAGCTGCGCCAGGAGCTGGCGCAACAACGTGGAACCCTGAACCGGATGCTGAAGTTCATGACGTCCGTGGACCACCGGTTGTATACGCTGCAGACCGCCGCCTCGTCCACGCAGCAAACAGTCTCCAGGTCTGAACCAGGTTCCTCCACAGCCTCGCAACTTCGCCTTGCTGCTCTGCCTCGCTACGCAGGGGATCCCAAGTCCTGCCGAGACTTCCTGAACCAGTGCTCCTTGCACTTCCAGTTGCTCCCGCACTTGTTCACCTCAGACCAAGCTAAAGTGGCGTTCCTTATGTCACACCTGGAAGGTGAAGCCCTGGCCTGGATTAACCGCCTGTGGGAGAACGAGGACCCGATGACCACCGTCATCCAGGAGTTCCTGCGAGCCTTCAGGAGTACCTTCGACGAACCCGGACGAACTACCGCAGTGACCTCTACGCTCCTCCGGCTACGCCAAGGGACCCAAACAGTCGGCCAGTATGCCATACAGTTCCGCACGATCGCTTCGGAGCTGGGCTGGAACAATGAGGCTTTAGCGGCGGCCTTTTGGGAGGGTCTCTCTGGTCGTATTAAAGACGAACTCGCCGGCCGTGACGTTCCACGCACCTTGGACACTTTGATTTCCCTGGCCACCCGGATTGACCTCCGTTTTCAGGAGCGTACCAAAGAGATAGTCCAGGAGAAGCGACTACCTTGCCACATCTTGCCCCCACAGAGGTCTGCCCCTCCCTCGTCCCTGTGGGAGAACGAGGACCCGATGACCACCATCATCCAGGAGTTCCTGCGAGCCTTCAGGAGTACCTTCGACGAACCCGGACGAACTACCGCAGTGACCTCTACGCTCCTCCGGCTACGCCAAGGGACCCAAACAGTCGGCCAGTATGCCATACAGTTCCGCACGCTCGCTTCGGAGCTGGGCTGGAACAATGAGGCTTTAGCGGCGGCCTTTTGGGAGGGTCTCTCTGGTCGTATTAAAGACGAACTCGCCGGCCGTGACGTTCCACGCACCTTGGACGCTTTGATTTCCCTGGCCACCCGGATTGACCTCCGTTTTCAGGAGCGTACCAAAGAGATAGTCCAGGAGAAGCGACCACCTTGCCACATCTTGCCCCCACAGAGGTCTGCCGCTCCCTCGTCCCTGCCTTTCTGTGACTTATCGCCAGAACCCATGCAAGTGGACCGTCTGACCCAAGCCAAGCAACGCCGTGCAGAACGGCTCACCCGGGGCCTGTGCTTCTATTGCGGAGACGGTTCACATATGCTCCGTTCTTGCCCGGAGAAATCAGGTAGACCCCAGGTCCAAGGGATGGTGGGAACCGCCACCCTTGCAACCGAAATCGATTTGGTTCCAGTTAAACAGACTGTCCAGGTGACGACAGAGGGGACCCGGTTTTCAGCTGAGGCCCACATCGATTCCGGGGCAGCAGGCAACTTTATTCACCAGGCCACGGTAGACAAATACCAGGTCCCTGTCACTCCACTGAAGAAGCCTCTCTGGTTCGCCTCTGTAGACGGCAAACCGCTCTACGAACCTGTCCGGTATATCACCGAGCCCGTGAACCTCCAGGTTGGCACTTCGCATACAGAGACCATCGCCTTCTATGTGATCCCGAGGATGGCTCCTGAGCTCCTGTTGGGCCTGCCCTGGCTGAAACTCCATGACCCTGTTATTAGTTGGCGCTCTGGCGCGATTACCCGCTGGAGTCCCTTGTGCCACGAAACCTGCTTGCAGCCTGTTCCTCAGCCCCTGGCACTTGACTCAGTCAAGCTGCAGGATCCTGAAGAAGAGACTACGCTATCCAGTGACGTTCCACCGCCCCAGGCATCCGAGACCTTGATTCCACCATCTTCTGGAGATATGACTTTGACTCCACCGGCTGCCCTGGATGAGACATTGTCTGATACCCTGTCCGAGACGCCCGATCCGGTCATCCAGGATTCCAGTCCTGCTTCTGACTGTCCTTCCCTTTCCGTTGCCTCCCTTGCCACTGACATGGGTTCCCCGATACGGGACATAGTGGCCATGAAAACGGTCCGGGGTAAGCAGTCCTTCCTGGTCGATTGGGTGGATTGCGGTCCTGAGGCCCGGTCCTGGTTGTCTCGGAAGTACGTTGCTGCCTCTCTTCGGTGCGCCTTCATGTCTCGGCCGAAGAGAGGGGGGCTTCAAGGTGGGGGTACTGTCACGCTCCCCGTGTCCCAGCACCACTCCTTACCCACTGATCCAGTCCACGTGTCCACTGGTCATGGCTGCCGCTCCCGCTCTTGCTCCCCAGAGTCCTGTTCCTGGTCTCAGGAGTCTGATTCTGGCTAATGTTCTGTATAGGACTGGGCCGCGCCCACTCACCTGGTCTTATAGCCGATTTTCAGCAACTAGATTCACCATTGGTGATTCTACAAGGACAATTGCTCACAATTTATCAGTTGACAGCACCAGTGAGGAATAATTTCTAAAACGTAACTTTTAATCTTAGTTATTAAAATGAAAGAATATTAAAATGCATAAGGGTTTGGATCACCCTGTGGGTAGCCAAGGCCCGTATTTTTACATTAAATCGGGATACCATTGGACAACTGCCATACAGGGACAAAAAGGTGTGTTAAGATAATAAGGCTTCGCACTGCACAGCAAAGAAGGGAAAAACGGACAGTGGTCCTACTATTACCGTGTATTATGTGTACATACAGTTTTAAATCCCCTAGTTACTGGCAACAACCACAGTAGCCCTATAACCTTATTCAGTGATTAAACACACAGATAAATAAGCAAACAATGGAAGGATCTCACCCATTTCGATGATCTTCCTAATTTTTACACAGCATATTGATACTGGAGGGGTCACAGCGGGGCTTGAAGTCCGGGCTTGGTGTAACTTGCCCTATGCCCCCTTGACTCCCGTCCTTACAAGGACGGTCCACATCTGAACCTAAGTCCTTATGTACACCCGCCCCACATGCCTCCCGACGCGTTTCGTCACAAGATGGTGACTCCTCAGGGGACCAGGGCATGAAAGAGAAATATGGAGGGCCAAAAAGTAGTGTGGCACCTGCAAGGTCCATACACCAAATGCTGCAAACCGTATGCCCCATAGGCAATGACTTATAAACACATAGTTAGGTCCACATTGCCAATCCAAACGGCCTCCGGTCAGGTGCATTCAATAAACACAGATGGTCATATAATTAGAGAGACACTTACCACCCTTTTGTGGGGGTCCCACGTGTCTTAGCGTTCCTCCGTTATACATATTCCATACCTCCGGTGCGTGCATCGCACTTCCGGGTAGTATGTATGAAAGTGAGGCTTGTACCTCATCATGTGGTGCATCGAGGACCACGTGATCGGACGCGTAATCAACCGCGTCACCGCTGAATTCCAGGAAGCGATACAATGTAATGACATTATGCGAGACAGAGGCTTGGACCGCGTCACGTGATGCAGCCAGCACCACGTGATCGAACATGTGATCCGTCGCGTCATCGCTAAACACAGAATGCATTCTAAGTTAGAGATACGCCCCCAGGATATTCATATAGGTTGTAATGGAGGAATCGAAACGCCCATTTCGTGACCTAATCGGCCATGTACTCCAAAAGGGGGTCATATAGATATGTATAAACCACATTCACTTAACCCTCTAGATAACTTAAGGCACAATCAGGTCGCATCATATAACCGTAAACTGTGATGAGGCACAAGATGACACACATCACTCATTCTTTCCAAAGGAGATAGTACACCCCTCCATCCCAAATAGGAGCGATTATAGCTAACCTGACTGAATGTTATATTAGGGAAAGACATTTTTGATGAAAAATGCATGAATAGATCTATACCTCCCGTTGGTATACAGGTGGATCGCGTTATACATACATCAAGTTACATCATCATTATGCCAATATGTGCAGGTTTTAGAAAAAAAGCGAGGGGAAATTAACCTGTGGAATATCATACATAATTTTAGTATTCTCCGTATTGCAATGTACTAGGAGAAAACCCATGTCATGGGGAGAAAGAAAATTATCTATTACAGCAGTCAGGTAATAGGTCATTGTTATGATACCCCACACTACGACCTCCCAGTGGGTGTGTCAGAGGTTGATGCATTTTCAATACACATTTGAGGTTTAAAATACGGCGGAAAAAACCTTTCCACCGTAATGGTATCAGGGGCCAGTTCATGACCCAAACTGTCCATCAATAATATTTACGGCAAGCCGAAATCCTATAGAAGAAAATTGCTGGTTGAGAATACAGGAGTGGTTGACAAAGATCATATATTATCACGCAGGTTATATTAAATGTAGCAGCCATACTGTAGCTGCTCGTTCAGGCCCTTAGGTGTCACAGTGTCAAGCTTAAATATCCACCTGACTTCACGTTGCAGGATTAGACGATCCCAATTTCCCCCCCTAATAGGTGGATCCACCTTGTCAATGCCAATGAATGAAATCACATTCTTTTTTCCGCCATGTACGTTGTTAACATGGCGGGCCAGGGGGGTCTCCCTCTTATGCTCCATGTCACCCAGATGATCCCCAACCCGTCGTCTAAATTCTCTGATGGTTTTGCCGACGTATTCTACCCCGCACTCACAGGTAGCTTTGTAGATGATTCCTCGGGAACGGCAATTTATATAATGACGTATCTCGAATTGTTCATGGGTGACATTGGACTCGAAATTTTTTGAGGATTTTATGAATGGACACGCCACACATTTCCCGCACCTGTAGCAGCCTTTTATATTGGATTTCAGCCATGTTTGTTGTTGAGGTGCTTGGAAATGACTGTGGACGAGTCTATCCTGTAGGGATCGTCCTTTCTTGTAAGTGACATGTGGATATACACCGACCTTCTCTTCAAGGTCCTTGTCCATTCGTAAAATGGACCAATGTTTTTCCAGAATATTCCTGACCTGGTTTGAGCCATTGGAGAAAGTTGTGATGAACCTGATTATATCATCACCACTCTTTTCAGAGGCCGGGATCAAAAGATCCGATCTGTTCATTGTTTTGGTATCATTGAAGGCTTTTTTTAGCACCCTTTCGGGATAGCCCCTTGTTAGAAACCTTTTTCTGAGATCATTAGCCTGGTGCCTGAAAGAGCCCTCATCCGAGCAGTTTCTGCGCATCCTAAGATATTGCCCCTTAGGTATTCCTTTTTTTAGGGGAATAGGGTGATTACTTTCCCATCTCAGAATGGAATTGGTGGAGGTGGGTTTTCTATACGTGCTCGTTTTGAGGGCACCTCCTTCCGTTTTAGTGACCAGGATGTCCAAGAAGGGTAGAGTAGTCTGGTTTGCCTCATAGGTAAAATGTAATCCAATGGGGTTGTCATTCAGAACATTCACAAAGCTCTTCAGAGCACTCTCTGAGCCACGCCAGATTATAAATACGTCATCAATATAACGTGCCCAGAGTTCTACCCTGTGAATGTCATCTACCTCGTCCTCGCCGGCAAAGACCATCGTCTCCTCCCACCAGCCCAGGAGCAAGTTGGCATACGAGGGGGCACAAGGGCTCCCCATCGCGGTGCCCCTGCGCTGGTGGAAGAACTTACCATCGAAGACGAAGTAGTTTCTGGTTAGGCAGAAATTAAGTGCTCTCAAGATGAAGGCATTGTGCTGAGTGAACTGACAACCCCTAGTGGAAAGAAAATATTCTACCGCCTGCAAACCCTTGTCGTGTGGAATGGAGGAGTACAGAGCCTCCACATCAATGCTTGCCAGTATACAATCATCATCCACAGTTATCCCCTCGATCTTCCTCAGAAAATCGGTGGAGTCTCTGGTATACGACTGCAGAGATGTAACAAAAGGTCGCAGAACGATATCCAAATATTGGCCTAAGTTTTGGCATATACTGTTAATTCCTGAAACTATTGGTCTACCCTTCAATGGATCAATCCCTTTATGCACCTTCGGTAATCCATAAAAGGTAGCAACCACAGGATTCTGTGGTAGCAGGAATTCATATTCCTCCTTATTAATGGATTTGGAGGCCAGTGCTTCATCCAACAGGACCTTCATTTCAGACATAAAAGTCCTTGTTGGGTTCTCCTTCAGGATACCATATCCCTCTCTATCTTCCAGGAGATCCAAACACATTCTGCGGTATCTTTCGGAGTCCAGGACCACCACATTGCCACCCTTTTTGTCCCTGTATGGCAGTTGTCCAATGGTATCCCGATTTAATGTAAAAATACGGGCCTTGGCTACCCACAGGGTGATCCAAACCCTTATGCATTTTAATATTCTTTCATTTTAATAACTAAGATTAAAAGTTACGTTTTAGAAATTATTCCTCACTGGTGCTGTCAACTGATAAATTGTGAGCAATTGTCCTTGTAGAATCACCAATGGTGAATCTAGTTGCTGAAAATCATCTATTTTTGATATAATATGGCAGGCTTTTTGGCTGATGGCTTGAAAACTGATAGCTGGCTAGAGGAGGCAAGAGAGGTTTTCTCCGACCGGGTTACTATAACCAAAAAATACACCCCCACCTATGGTCTAATATTTAAAGATTTAACTAGACTATACAAAGATCAAGTCATCTCTTGGTGGGAGGTGCAAACTTTGGAAAATTATCTTAAAGAGAACATAGTACCAAGAGGTCTTAGAATTACCTTAAATCCTGGCAATAGGTCAAAAAGTCCAGAGTTTATAAAAAAGTGGGAAAGAGAAGCCACTGAGAGTGCACACAGGTTTATGAGACTCCTCCTAGAGGAGGAGAAGAACACTCTCTCACATCTTAACGAGAATCTGAGAGAATTGATAGATTCAGCTAAAAAGTTTTCTAGCGAGGCAGACTTTTCTAAAAAAGAATTGACACTACAAAATGATATAGAGAGATTCCAGCATAATGTAAAAGAAAGGAAACATAAACAGTTTGTTCGCGATCTACAGGATTTTAGAGAAAATAGAGCATATATTTTTCTAAACAATAAGACCTTACACACTGAAACTCCCATAGACCCCTCATCATCTGATACGGAGGCCTCTGAAAGTGAAACTAGGGGAGGTAGAGGGGGACAGGGACGAAAAGGAAAAGGCTCTTTCTCGAATAGAGGCAGAGGAAACCAATTTACACAAGGGCCTCATTTTTTAGATCGCGAATACTCACTGAGGAGCCGAACAGAGGGGAGGGGCCAGTTCCAGAAATAGGCATGCAAGTTCTTAACCTGTCTTCTCGACCTCTCAGTGAGTTGGAGCAATCTATTCTTGAGCGGGGTCTCTCATTTGTCCCGACTTCTGATTTTGATTTGTTTGAAAGTGTCAAAGATTTGAATCTGTTTGCGCGAAAACTGAAATGGAGAAAGCATTATTGCAGACAGGATGACAAAACCTGTGAGGACCTGGGTATTCCACCTGACATGTTACCTGATGTCAGGTTACTTGATTCATTGGCTACAGAGAATCCTAATCTGAGAGGTGAAGGCCCCTTTACTGGTCTCAAAAGCAAGAGCACGAAGATGCCGCCTCCACAGGGTGATGTATCTGCTGTGGATGTTTTTGTTAATCTAGTAACTGAGGACCTTAGGGAATTGAAACATCAGAATCCCTTTGTATCCTTTAATTGTACCAAGGAGGAAGTTGGGGCTCTGCGAGGTTTGGAGCAGGACCGCCACATTGTCATTAAGCCCTCTGACAAGGGTGGCAATGTGGTGGTCCTGGACTCCGAAAGATACCGCAGAATGTGTTTGGATCTCCTGGAAGATAGAGAGGGATATGGTATCCTGAAGGAGAACCCAACAAGGACTTTTATGTCTGAAATGAAGGTCCTGTTGGATGAAGCACTGGCCTCCAAATCCATTAATAAGGAGGAATATGAATTCCTGCTACCACAGAATCCTGTGGTTGCTACCTTTTATGGATTACCGAAGGTGCATAAAGGGATTGATCCATTGAAGGGTAGACCAATAGTTTCAGGAATTAACAGTATATGCCAAAACTTAGGCCAATATTTGGATATCGTTCTGCGACCTTTTGTTACATCTCTGCAGTCGTATACCAGAGACTCCACCGATTTTCTGAGGAAGATCGAGGGGATAACTGTGGATGATGATTGTATACTGGCAAGCATTGATGTGGAGGCTCTGTACTCCTCCATTCCACACGACAAGGGTTTGCAGGCGGTAGAATATTTTCTTTCCACTAGGGGTTGTCAGTTCACTCAGCACAATGCCTTCATCTTGAGAGCACTTAATTTCTGCCTAACCAGAAACTACTTCGTCTTCGATGGTAAGTTCTTCCACCAGCGCAGGGGCACCGCGATGGGGAGCCCTTGTGCCCCCTCGTATGCCAACTTGCTCCTGGGCTGGTGGGAGGAGACGATGGTCTTTGCCGGCGAGGACGAGGTAGATGACATTCACAGGGTAGAACTCTGGGCACGTTATATTGATGACGTATTTATAATCTGGCGTGGCTCAGAGAGTGCTCTGAAGAGCTTTGTGAATGTTCTGAATGACAACCCCATTGGATTACATTTTACCTATGAGGCAAACCAGACTACTCTACCCTTCTTGGACATCCTGGTCACTAAAACGGAAGGAGGTGCCCTCAAAACGAGCACGTATAGAAAACCCACCTCCACCAATTCCATTCTGAGATGGGAAAGTAATCACCCTATTCCCCTAAAAAAAGGAATACCTAAGGGGCAATATCTTAGGATGCGCAGAAACTGCTCGGATGAGGGCTCTTTCAGGCACCAGGCTAATGATCTCAGAAAAAGGTTTCTAACAAGGGGCTATCCCGAAAGGGTGCTAAAAAAAGCCTTCAATGATACCAAAACAATGAACAGATCGGATCTTTTGATCCCGGCCTCTGAAAAGAGTGGTGATGATATAATCAGGTTCATCACAACTTTCTCCAATGGCTCAAACCAGGTCAGGAATATTCTGGAAAAACATTGGTCCATTTTACGAATGGACAAGGACCTTGAAGAGAAGGTCGGTGTATATCCACATGTCACTTACAAGAAAGGACGATCCCTACAGGATAGACTCGTCCACAGTCATTTCCAAGCACCTCAACAACAAACATGGCTGAAATCCAATATAAAAGGCTGCTACAGGTGCGGGAAATGTGTGGCGTGTCCATTCATAAAATCCTCAAAAAATTTCGAGTCCAATGTCACCCATGAACAATTCGAGATACGTCATTATATAAATTGCCGTTCCCGAGGAATCATCTACAAAGCTACCTGTGAGTGCGGGGTAGAATACGTCGGCAAAACCATCAGAGAATTTAGACGACGGGTTGGGGATCATCTGGGTGACATGGAGCATAAGAGGGAGACCCCCCTGGCCCGCCATGTTAACAACGTACATGGCGGAAAAAAGAATGTGATTTCATTCATTGGCATTGACAAGGTGGATCCACCTATTAGGGGGGGAAATTGGGATCGTCTAATCCTGCAACGTGAAGTCAGGTGGATATTTAAGCTTGACACTGTGACACCTAAGGGCCTGAACGAGCAGCTACAGTATGGCTGCTACATTTAATATAACCTGCGTGATAATATATGATCTTTGTCAACCACTCCTGTATTCTCAACCAGCAATTTTCTTCTATAGGATTTCGGCTTGCCGTAAATATTATTGATGGACAGTTTGGGTCATGAACTGGCCCCTGATACCATTACGGTGGAAAGGTTTTTTCCGCCGTATTTTAAACCTCAAATGTGTATTGAAAATGCATCAACCTCTGACACACCCACTGGGAGGTCGTAGTGTGGGGTATCATAACAATGACCTATTACCTGACTGCTGTAATAGATAATTTTCTTTCTCCCCATGACATGGGTTTTCTCCTAGTACATTGCAATACGGAGAATACTAAAATTATGTATGATATTCCACAGGTTAATTTCCCCTCGCTTTTTTTCTAAAACCTGCACATATTGGCATAATGATGATGTAACTTGATGTATGTATAACGCGATCCACCTGTATACCAACGGGAGGTATAGATCTATTCATGCATTTTTCATCAAAAATGTCTTTCCCTAATATAACATTCAGTCAGGTTAGCTATAATCGCTCCTATTTGGGATGGAGGGGTGTACTATCTCCTTTGGAAAGAATGAGTGATGTGTGTCATCTTGTGCCTCATCACAGTTTACGGTTATATGATGCGACCTGATTGTGCCTTAAGTTATCTAGAGGGTTAAGTGAATGTGGTTTATACATATCTATATGACCCCCTTTTGGAGTACATGGCCGATTAGGTCACGAAATGGGCGTTTCGATTCCTCCATTACAACCTATATGAATATCCTGGGGGCGTATCTCTAACTTAGAATGCATTCTGTGTTTAGCGATGACGCGACGGATCACATGTTCGATCACGTGGTGCTGGCTGCATCACGTGACGCGGTCCAAGCCTCTGTCTCGCATAATGTCATTACATTGTATCGCTTCCTGGAATTCAGCGGTGACGCGGTTGATTACGCGTCCGATCACGTGGTCCTCGATGCACCACATGATGAGGTACAAGCCTCACTTTCATACATACTACCCGGAAGTGCGATGCACGCACCGGAGGTATGGAATATGTATAACGGAGGAACGCTAAGACACGTGGGACCCCCACAAAAGGGTGGTAAGTGTCTCTCTAATTATATGACCATCTGTGTTTATTGAATGCACCTGACCGGAGGCCGTTTGGATTGGCAATGTGGACCTAACTATGTGTTTATAAGTCATTGCCTATGGGGCATACGGTTTGCAGCATTTGGTGTATGGACCTTGCAGGTGCCACACTACTTTTTGGCCCTCCATATTTCTCTTTCATGCCCTGGTCCCCTGAGGAGTCACCATCTTGTGACGAAACGCGTCGGGAGGCATGTGGGGCGGGTGTACATAAGGACTTAGGTTCAGATGTGGACCGTCCTTGTAAGGACGGGAGTCAAGGGGGCATAGGGCAAGTTACACCAAGCCCGGACTTCAAGCCCCGCTGTGACCCCTCCAGTATCAATATGCTGTGTAAAAATTAGGAAGATCATCGAAATGGGTGAGATCCTTCCATTGTTTGCTTATTTATCTGTGTGTTTAATCACTGAATAAGGTTATAGGGCTACTGTGGTTGTTGCCAGTAACTAGGGGATTTAAAACTGTATGTACACATAATACACGGTAATAGTAGGACCACTGTCCGTTTTTCCCTTCTTTGCTGTGCAGTGCGAAGCCTTATTATCTTAACACACCTTTTTGTCCCTGTATGGCAGTTGTCCAATGGTATCCCGATTTAATGTAAAAATACGGGCCTTGGCTACCCACAGGGTGATCCAAACCCTTATGCATTTTAATATTCTTTCATTTTAATAACTAAGATTAAAAGTTACGTTTTAGAAATTATTCCTCACTGGTGCTGTCAACTGGTCTTATAGCCCCAGCACTGCTGCAACAGGAAATGACCTGAGGCTGTGCTGAGTATATAAGACTGGCCTCTCCATGTGGGCGGGGCCTGATCATCACTTGTGTTTCTATGCCTTGTCTTGTGAGCTAGGTGCTCAGGTCTTTGTTCCTGTTTCCTATTACTGCCTTAAAGTACGCTGTGACCTTAGTGACCTGGTCCTGTCTTTGCTTCCTGATACCTGCACCCGTTCCTGCCACGTTAGTGCTCCAGCTACCGTGTACCCTGCCCTCCAGGTGGGGTGCTCGGTCCAGTGGATCCGCCTCCTGGGCCTACCAGTCCTCCCCGCCCCTCACAGTACCTGTGCAAAGAGGTTTTTCGCACCAAGTGTGGGAACATGCTCAGTAGCCTGAACCGAGGACTTAGCCTCAGAAACCAGGCTGAGCATGCTCACCAGGCAAAACACTGGACTTGGGCTCTTGTTGGGGTAAATCGACACACGCATGCGCCCTAGCTGCCTCTCCACACTTAGACGTGGAGGAATGAGCAGCCAGCTGGACGACCCGAGGCACAGCCAAAAATGGCGGCTGGCTGAATCGTAACAGTATATAAGAGCTCAGGTCGCGGTGTATAACATAAAAACCACATTTATAATATTCACCTAGGGGGCGGTCTGGTCTGATGGGTGTTGCTGCTCTCGGTCCAGCACCTGTTCCATCTTGTATGATCGTCATCCTCCTGCCTCGTGTGGATGATGCATCCTATGTCATCCACACAGGGCTGCTATTGCACTCCTGCACATGTGCACTTTGTCCTGCCCTGCTGAGGGCTGATCAAAGTACTGTCGTGTGCATGACCTTTCAGATCTGCAGCATGAGAATTCTTGCAACATTTTTGAAGCGTATTTCACAAATACTAATGAGCGAGAAAAAATATACAACAAAAATGCATGGAAAAGACACGTATTGTTCTTCCTGTGAACACATCAGGATTTGCAGCAGAATTGGAAATTATGTTATCACACCCACAGGGGTAAGATAACATGGAAAGATGGCCGACTAGTCTGGGAAACTAATGCCCCATCTACTAGTCAAATTCCTAATTAGCATAAGGGCCGCGCAGGTTATAAATGCTTTTTTTTAAATGAATGAATGAATAGCATAATACAGAGCTGGTTAAGCAGGGAATTTTGTAATACAGATATAAGTGCTGCTGGTTTAGAGGGCATACTAAACCTGATAGATTCCCTTTAAATTAATATATAATATCCTCCTCCCCTTGTTCATCATAAGGCCCTGAAGTCCCTCTTCCACCCCTTGTCTGATTCCAATCCTCCTTCTCCTTTTTGTCTCTTCCTCGGTCTATTTTAAAAAAAAAAAAGTCACTCACCTCTCTGTACAATCTCACGCAGAAGCACTTCTTCTCCTGCCCCCCATTATTAACCGGCTTTCATGGGACCCCTTCACTTCGGGGCCCTGATGCATCTGCACTGGCTGCATTAGTGGTATGTCTGTCATTGGATTTGCCTTATCTTGTTTGTATGAGTAATTTATTACCTGTCCTCTCTCTAAGGGTACCGTCTCACTAAGCGATGTACCAGTGATTCCGACCACGATTTGACCTGGTCAGGATCGCTGGTGCATCGCTACATGGTCACTGGTGAGCTGTCAATCAGGCAGACCTCACCAGCAACCAGCCACCAGCCACCAGTGACTCTGCGCTTGGTAACCAAGGTACGCATCGGGTTACTAAGCAAAGCGCTTTGCTTAGTTATCCGATATTTAGCCTGGTTATGTGTGCAGGGAGCCAGCGCTGGCAGCCTGTAAGCGTGTACGCTGGTAACAAGGGTAAATATCGGGTTACTAAGCAAAGCGCTTTGCTTAGTTACCCGATATTTACCTTGGTTACCAGCGTAAGCGGCTTACACAGAGTCAGTGCTCGTTGGTCTCCCGCCATCAAACACGCCGATGTGTGCTGCACAGCGGGAGACCAACAAGCAAAAAATTAACCAGAACAATGTGTAACGATCAGCGATTTCACAGCAGGGGTCAGGTCGCTGCTTCGTGTCACACATAGTGAGATCACTGATGAGGTCACTGGTACGTCACAAAACCTGTGACTCAGCAGCGATCTCGCTATGTGAGAAGTACCCCTAACTCCCTATTGCTGTAAGATTCTTGTTGTGAGTCACCACTGAGTTGCCTTTATTGCGTTGTTCCTTCCTGGCACCTGTTTACACTTGGCGTAGTTGGAAAGATTCAACATTCCAATATGTAAATTGCAGACCAGTCCATGACCAAGTCTACTAGGAGAAATATTCCTCTGGGGGTTATACTTAATAATTTGACAACGTTTACAGGGGACAACCTGCTGTTGTGGGACTCTGTGGAATGACTGAAAAGCATGCTACCCATGCATCTCATGGCCCCTGCCTTAGATGTAAATAGCCCTGTTGACCTTAGATGCAGAGGCCCAATAGGCGGTTATATTCCGTCTTCCGTCAACCACAAAACCGTGATGCGGTAAACAAAGTCATTAGTATTTTAGAGAACTTGCATGGAGATACTACTGATTTGGTTAATCTGCCCATCTGTTTATTCCATCTGGTGCAGAAGGAAGGAAAGATTGGCCCAGTAAGTGAACACCTTACAGGAAGTGACGTCCCATGTCCCTGAGAAGACCGAGGAAGAACACCAGGGACTGGAACCATTGGATGAAGTATTTTAAAGCAAGTTGATTGTTGGTATAAGGGACCCCACCTGAGACAGGCTCTGAAGGAACGCTTACAGTACAACCCAAGCATGATTTTTATGGAAGTTTAAGCTGAAGCTAGGGCCGAGAGGCGCCAGCCTTGACCGTTGTGTGTCCTGTAGCCATGGAGATGCCGCTTCTGAGTTGCCTAGCATTGAGCCAGACTGGGCTCCACAAATCCAGCTGAGCTAAATGCCCTACTGAGATCACAACGAGGATACCTTCCATCTAGTGACCAGCAGTACCGGCAGCACCGAAGACCTCCAGACACCGGGCATTTATCAAAGCTGGCTGATGAATTGGTCACTGTATTTGAAATTCTGGATAGACTGTTTTGTTTTTTGTAATCATGATAGAAGATGTGAATTGTAAATTAACAACTGTAAACATGTAACACAATGATTTAAGTTGCTGAAATTTCCTTGTGACTTGTTATGTGGTCATTATAAACATTTCCAGACAATTTCATGGAATATTGATTTAGAACTCAACATCAACACGTTCCTTTTCTATAACCATAGTATGACACAGGGACATTTCCAGCTGAAGTTAATATACAAGAATCCGTAATAAAATGGCGTAAATTGACTAAACTATTACATTGATTTACTCTGAGAAAAACAAACTGATTCATCTAAGAGATTTATGATGGAATTATTGACGGTACCTGAAAATCCTCTATGTGTATCAAGTGGGCAACTGACATGGGTCTGTTAAAATGTTAGACCATGGAAAAAAATTGATACAGTTGCAGGCTATCTGGGCCAATTACTGGGACCTCTGTTTCCGGTTTGGCTGCTGGGTTGTGCAGTACCTTTGTTGCAGGCTATGTGACAGAGGCAGTCCTTTTTTTTCTCCTGGGACTTCTAGTGTTGCTAAATCAGAAGCAGTGGGGTTACTTCTAATTAGCTTTTAATTACTCTTTTCTGAGAGCCCTGGGTGGTTCTGTCTTTTAGGCTATGTGTCCACGGTAGAATGTTGCTGCAAATCCGCACCTTTTTTTGCAGCGGATTTGCCGAGGATTTACCGCGAATTTGCCGCGGATTTTGATGCGGATTTTTTTTTTTCCCCCATTCTATACCCAAAATCCGCACCAAAATCCACAACAATAATTGACATGCTGCAGATTTTTCCGGATCAAAATCCACGGCAAATCCGCCACGGAAAAATCCGCAGCATGGACACAGCATTTCCAAAATCCCATTGAAATGGCTGGGAAGTGCCGCTGCTGCAGATTTTCAGGAAATCCGCGGTAAATCCGCGATAAATCCGCGGCAAAATCCGCGAGAAATCCGCAGCGTGGGCACATAGCCTTACACTAGAACTACTGAGGTAGTCATTTTGACTACTTTGCACCCTGTATTTCTATATAGGTGTCACGAGTCCAGTAGTTCTAGTGTTAAACCCCCGACGCGCTAAATTTTGCTGCCAGTCAATAAGTTTCTGCATACTTGGTCTATAGCTCTAGTCCTTTCTTTTGTGATGGAGTACTTATTTATCCATTTTTTGCCCAGCACCATGTGGTTTACATGTCCTATGTCATCCACACAGAGGTCTTCATTGCACTCCTGTGTAGGCGCACTTTGATATGCCCTGCTGAGGGCAGAGCAGAGTACTGTAATGCGCTGGTGCGAGGAAAGGTCAAAGATCGCCCATGTATGAGCACTACAATAATATCATCTGCCCTCACCCGGGCAGATTAAAGTGTGTATGCTCAGGAGCGCAATAGAGGCCTCTGTGTTGATGGTGGCACGCCCACCAGGGCAGTGGGGGCCCAGCTCCGTGACCCTGGCGCTGTAGTTTAAATGAGTAGTGGGAGTTATTTACAGGGGATTAAGTCATGATGCCACCTGTAGTATGTGGCAACATGGATGCTTCCGCTGCTATTCAGTTTCCCCTGGTGTCAATGGTGATGCAGCTGAGGTGGTATAGCTCTCCACAGGTAGAGCTGAGCCCCAGGGCTGAAGATGGAGTTGTGGAGTAATGGCAGGGTGCAGGGTCGGAGGTGCAGGGAATAACTGGGCAACACAGGAATGCAGTCACAAGGTCTTTACTCACAGTTAAGAGTTCCAGATTATCACGTCCGAATGGTCAAATGCTGCCCTTGGAGTGCTGAGTCCTGCTGTGATAGGCTCCAACTGATCCCCGAATAGTTTGGAGGCACAACCCAGTACACCCTTCTGTGTTCCTTCCTTGGTCGTCTTCCTGCGCTGGCCTCTCCCGCCTGCCCCGCGCCTCACACACAGAGCCCTGGGCCTGTGTCCTTTTATGGGTGGCTTTTGTGCCTTGTCCCTTGGTCCTATGTGGTCACCTTTTCAGCGGTTTATGTGCGGAAGTGGCTTCGGTACTTGCAGTAACCTCTGCCTCCGGTTTGCTAGCTGAGCCTTCTGGTTCTCCACTAGTTGAGGGGCCAGTCCCCTATGCGGCCAAGTCCCTCCACACCGATAGACTGAGTGTAGAAAAGAGTCCATGGGTGTATGGCGCACTTCCCATGGCCCTAGGACTCCTTCTGTCCTGATCCTGGAACGAGCTGACCCCAGGACCGTTCTCCTCCATGTCCACTTGCTAACTGACTAACTTTCTACATTCTGCTCCCACTAACTAGACTCCACCTCCAAACTAGCTTTAGAAGATCTGTGTGTGTGTATACTGATTTGTGACCCCCTCCTTACCCGGCAATGGGATACCACACCTCTGGCTGAGGTGCAGTACCTCTGTGGCTACTGGAGCCTCAGGGGCGCCACACTGGCAAAGGACGCGTCAACCACATGGGACTGGGCAGGAGGATGACTATCACACAAGATGGAGGAGGCACCAAATCAAGAGCAGTGACACCTATCGGACTGAACCGCAGATTAAAGTGCGCATGCTCAGGAGTGCAGTGGAGGTCTCTGTGTGGATGGCGTAGGATGCATCATGCACACGGAGCTGGGCAGGAGGCCACTATTGCACAATATAGAGGAGGCACCCGATTGAGAGCAGTGACACCCATCAGACCAGACCGCCCCTTTGTGAGTATAATAAAGGTGTATTTTACATTGTACAGAGTGGCCTGGGCTCTTATATACAGTATTCTAGAATGCCGTATATAAGGGCTCCAGGGGTTGTCCGTAGCATTCACTTACATTGCAACCAAGACACCAAGACATCTACAGTCAGTATACAGCCAATGGACACGGCAGCTACAGTACCACACAGAATACTTTACAATACCATCGGAACCCTGTATGCATTTGACAAAGCAGTCATGATATTGTATGTAAGTATCCCATTTCGTTTTGCTTCATATCAATCTGACTGCTAAGAATTCTTCTCCTCTTCCATGAACTGCTCATTCTGGAAACATTTTCTAACTAGGTCATTCAGTTTTTGCTGCATAGCTACTAAAGATTAAAGAGAAATCTGGAGCTAAATATTAGAGCATTGGAGGATGTATTATACCTGACATCTGTGACAGATATTCCTATTTCTTTTAATGCAACTAACACAGGTGAGACGCTCAATTATTCCCACAGTGTGAAGGAAAAGAAAAATGTATATTGATCCCTATGCACAATGTAAAAACACTTGGCGGTAATTGTATGTGCGAATGAATTAAAGGAATAATAATAATAATTATGATTATTAAATACTGTACCTTTAATAATTTTTTCCTGATAATTCAAAATTTGAACTGAAATGATAAATATTTAATCCTATAAAGTCATATATTTAAACAGTTTTTTTCATCTAGAGGCACTGCTCCTTGCTTCTTGGCTTCCTGCTGGTCGGGGGTGTGGCACTGCTGATTGATTGACAGTTGGGACCAGCAGCATAGTTGTGCCACTGAACTGAAATGTAAGCACTCAGATGCGGCAAACAGATGCAGGCAGGCACTGATGCTGGCTGGGATCAAAAGCTAACAGCGCTCCAGCAAACCACACCGTTTCAGAGCAGTAATTATAAGCTTTATAGGATTTGAGCTTGTTGTCAGCCCTGTACTCTTGCCTAGAAGACAAACAATGAGAAGTAAACAATAACATGAAACCGCATACCATTTTTGAGAGTCATAAGGAAATTTAATAACAAGTAAACTGCAAAGTTAACACCCAAGAAAAACACAAAATCAGTATATACCCTATAGTAAGTAAATATGTAAATAGTAGTACATGTAAATAACATAAGGTACTTGGTTTAAAGGCCCCGTTACATGCTACGATATATCGGGCGATATGTCGTCGGGGTCACGGATTCCGTGACGCACATCCGGCATCGTTTGACATATCGTAGCGTGTGACAGCTACAAGCGACTGTTAACGAGCAAAAATGCTCACCTTATCGTTGCTCGTTGACACGTCGCTCATTTTCAAAATATCGGTCACATTCCTGGATGCAGGTTGTTCATCGTTCCTGAGGCAGCACACATCGCTCCATGTGACACCCCGGGAATGACGAACACAGCTTACCTGCGTCCCGCCAGCAATGCGGAAGGAAGGAGGTGGGTGGGATGTTACGTTCCGCTCATCTCCGCCCCTCCACTTCTATTGGGCGGCCGCTGTGTGACATCGCTGTGATGCCGAACGTCCCTCCCCCTTCAGGAAGAGGATGTTCACTGCCCACAATGAGGTCGTTCAGGAGTTAAGTACGTGTGACAGGGGTGACCGACTTTGCGCAACACGGATAACAAATTGCCCATGACGCACAAACGATGCGGGCGGGTGCGATCGCACATGCGATCGCACGATAAATCGACACGTGTAACAAGGCCTTAAGTCTGACAAAGCCACCGGCCAGCCTAAGGGTATGTGCGCACGTTGCTTTTTACCTGCTTTTTTGCTGCTTTTTCTTCTGCGCTGTTTAATGCCAAAATGGATGTGTTCTTCTATTCAAGCAAAGTCTATGGGAATTTGGGTTTCTTGTTCACACTATGTTGTTCAAAATGCTGCCTTTTTGTGGCAGAACTTTGGTCAAAAACTCAGCTTTTCAAAGAAGCAACATGTCAATTGTTTTTGCTATTTGGGTTTTGCACTGCAAAGCTGAGTTTTTGACCAAAGTTCTGCCACAAAAAGGCAGCATTTTGAACAACATAGTGTGAACAAGAAACCCAAATTCCCATAGACTTTGCTTGAATAGAAGAACACATCCATTTTGGCATTAAACAGCGCAGAAGAAAAAGCAGCAAAAAAGCAGGTAAAAAGCAGGTAAAAAGCAACGTGCGCACATACCCTTAATCCCCTCTCTAACAGCACACTGCAGGATGGACATGACAGTACGCCCATAACAAAGTGGGGCAGTTCTTGCCACTGGACCAATCTGCATATCCAGGAGTGCATTGAATCAAAGCTCAGGGTATCTCCTAGAGAATAGACACTAAACCTGACTGTTCAAGTGGTGCGACTGATGAGCAGCCACAGATAAAACATCTGCTCCATGTCCTATATACTATAGTTGTTGCTGCCTTGGTTATTTGATGCTTGCTGTAGTGCTTCTGTCGCGGGTGGAGGAGGGGACGCCGCGCTCTCCCACTGCTGCTCGGGTCCGGCTGCCGCGGCTGCTGCGGCCTGCTGCTGCTCGGTGGCTCGAGCGATGGGCCGGATCCCGGGGACTCTAGCGGCGCTCCTTGCCCGTGAGTGAAAGGGGGTTTTCGGGTGTGGGGATTGTTTATTGTCCGTGACGCCACCCACGGTTGTGGTGATTTGGTTGACACCACCGCTGCTCTGTATGGGGATCCCGGGAAGGATGGTATGGAGCAGCCAGTTGTTGTGTTGCCCCTCCGTGGGTAGAGGTTGGTGATCCCGGGGCCCAGTGATTAGGTGGGTGATGCAGGGCTTGGTGGGGTGCAGGGACGCGGGGGCAGCGCTGTGCCTTGCGGCACTGTGATACTCACTCAGCCTGAGACTTTGACACAGTTTTCGGTAAAACACACGGCTGGAAAGACGGTTCCCACGGACGGCTGCACTTGCTTTCCCCAGTAGGTGACGGTGATGTCCCTTTTCCTGCACCTAATGTTCCTGTGTTGGTAGCGATGGGTTCCCACCGGTAACCCGCTCCCCGGCTTGGATATGGGCCGGAGGAGCTCTACTTTCCCCGCAGGCGCTGGCCCTGAGAAACTGGTGCCCTGGCGGTGGAGGTGTCTCTCCTCAATGGTTGGACTGTTGCCTTCAATCGGGACTTGGTTGTTTGGAGACAGACGTCCCCTTCACTGACGGATTTGTCAAATTCACGGCGACTCCTAGCCTTGCCGGGGTCCGAGAGGCCCCTGCCCTGGTGCTGACTGTTCTTCGTATACTGCTCCAGACCGCCGGGCCACTACCCGTCCGCGGTCCTTCCAGCAACCTCCGAGCAGTCTCCCCTGTAGACTGTCACCGCCGTCTGCTGACCTTGCTGACACTGTCCTGGCACACAGCCGGACCAACTTCAGGCTTTACTACTGTCACTTCAGCTCTTCTCTTTAGCTTTGCTACCACTTTCTTCCACTTCACTTCACTTTCCTCACTCCACTGTTTACTCCTCCACTCTAGCACTCAGCTAGACTTCAACTCCTTCTACTTCAAGTTCTCACACTCATCTCTCCCTAAACTCAACTGCTCTCAAGCTCTTCCCTGAGCTGACTGCCTGGTTCCTCCCGCCTCCAGGGCTGTGAACTGGTCAGTGGGCGGAGCCAACCGCCTGGCCCACCCCCTGGTGTGGACACCAGCTCCTGGAGGAAGGCAACAAGGATTTTGGTAGCCTTGAGTGTTCCTAACTGGGGTGTAGGGTGTGGTGGTGCAATGACCTGTGACCCCTGGCTTGCCCAGGGCGTCACACTTCCGCACGTAGAGAAAGGCCAACTCTGCAGGCAGAGCAGATTGGTCTCGTACTGTGATCAGCAATTTGATTATACCAACATGGTTTTCCTCTTCACATCAAACTTAAATAGTATATGTTTAGAGTCTCCATTCAAAGAAATTGGAAGACCATCACCTAAGGAAATTTGGAAATTTAGAGACATATTTTCTAGGGTATCCTTTCTTGACTCTCAGACATTTTTTGGAAAAATATTTGCAAATACAAAGAAACCAATAATTTAAGTTAAGCCTGGTGGTGGAGAACCTCAAGGGGAATCACTCAGCAGGAGCTTCTTCCCAAGTCTTTTTAATTATATATGATGCTTGGAGTAACATGTTGTTAATTATTATTCATTATTATTTGGTGCCCTGTTGTTATTTCATGCTGCCCATGGTTAGTCTAGGCTTTATCTGCTGACAGGTGTGCTTTAACCATCATCACTTGGACATTGTATAGTGTGCACAAGTATTTATGGAAATATATTCAGACTCATCAATTTTTGTCATCTGCACAAATATTAAAATGTTTTACCTAAATAATCACAGTATGTAACCTCTAATTATGAATGGGCTGGTAGTACCGACAGGAAACAAAACTCAAGGTAATATTAGTGAAAGGAAAATAGTAAAATATATCAATGCAAAAATGTGAGGCATAAGAAGTAGAAATAGCATATAACATTTATTTTTTTCAAAACCCTTTTCTGTTTAATTTATATGTAAATTTTAATTCACCAGTATTTTGCCAAACAAGTTGTTTGCATAGCGTTTTATTGGTATTTATTTTATGTATGTTTGATATATACATATTTAGTTATCTATCGCAACTAATAATGTAATTAATATTTTAGGCTTTTGTTATTGGTTAAAAATGAAAAGTTCCATGACGACTCCAGCTCTGCAATACCTGAAGGCACAGAGCGCAGCAATAGAACATGACCGAAAGTTATGAAGTTCAGGCAGTGACTGAGCCGCAGCGATGAGTGGTGATGTCATTCCAGATATTTGAGGTTACAGCTGCAGGTTCCCATGGCCCTCCACCTGTTACTGCAGGTATCTTGACCTCAGGGGACCTCAATGAATTCTCACTGAGCTCACAGATCTGCATCTCCTGGTAGAAAACTGCATTTTTTGCCAAGAAATGTAGATTTGGTGCTAATATTTTTACACCATCTTCCTGCACCCAATATATACCTTCTGGCAAATAAACCATATCACTACTGTATGCTGTACGATGCGGTAGTGAAGCAATTTTTTTTTGCCAGGAGATGTAGATTGGGTGCAGGAATATGGTGTAAAAATTTCAGCACCAAATCTGCGTTTCTTGCCAAAAAAATGCACAAAAACAGTTTTTATGCTGTTTCGGTGCAGTTTCCTTCCAGGAGGTGCAAATTTGATGAGGAAATCTGGTGCAGACATTTCATCTTTTTATTGTACAGACCTATTGCACATGAATCTGCTGTGTTTAGGAGTCCAGATAATGACCAAGTGTAAATCTAGCCTAGCTTCATTAAATCCCCTGAAAAGTTCAAGTAATGTAAGCTAGTGATATACAATTAGCCAGCACTAATTAACAAGACAATTAAACACCTGTCTAAAGTCTGTACAGAGAGATAAAATTCATTAACATGTAATGATAGATTGAAAACAAAGTCTCAAAGAAAAATTGCCTATTCCTGATGTAATAATCAACGGCTAATGGCTTTACCCAAGGTTTATAGATGTTTTGTGATTTGCCACCAATTAGCATTTCAAAGTTTAGTGGCGTGTCAAGGACGATCACCTACTATTTGATTACGATTGGAGTGACCTGTGTGGAATTTGCAATTGTATTCTCTGACGCTGACCATGGTGCTGGAATAGTTAGTAGGGAATGATGCTAGTGCTGAAAGTACACCTCCAATCTAATGGGATTGTTCCCTTTCAAAAAAACTGATGTGTGCATAGTTAATGTACATGAGAAAAAACAAACCGAACATTACTTACATTCCCCAAGTCTATGGCTGCCCCAGTCTCTCTTAATCAGCTGTAGCACTGACCTCACAGCGATAACACTGCAGCTAATTACTGAGCTCACCAGCACAAGTGATTGGCTGCAGTGCTGTCAATGTGACAACAATGCAATAGCCAATCAACAGAAACTAGCATAGCAGCAGCTGGTGGGATATATTTTAGACAAATGGATAAACCTACACGTCGTCTTTTTTATTATACCAGACATGTTTTAATAGATCATTTACTGCCTTTCTACCATTACTAGAACAAATTATTATGTACACAATTGACAGAAAGGTTGAGTCCTTTTTACAACTTTGCAATTTATTTTTTTTTTTTTTTATCCAAGCTTTCTAAAAGTCATACCTTTTAAAATTCTTCATTAATGTAGCTGTAATAGAATTTGATATTCACTGGTCACATGCTCCTTGGTGTGCCACTGTATCTGAAGTCACAAAAAGAGAGAGAAAATTCAATTCACCGATCAGCCATTTACCGATTCCTGTTGGGATCCTGTGCACAGAAAGGTAGGGCTGCCTTGTAGATCCACAAAGAGAAAGAAAAATCCAGCGCAGTTCCTCAGGATGAATTAAAATCCAATTTATTGGTAACAACCTTTAAAAAATATTTATCCGGTGAACAGCAGATGTGAAAATGACCACACAGCTACAACATGGGACTACGCATTCCAAGAACATGAATAAGACAGCACGTCGAAACGCGTAGTCCCATGTTGTAACTGTGTGGTCATTTTCACATCTGCTGTTTACCAGATAAATATTTTTTAAAAGTTGTTACCAATAAATTGGATTTTAATTCATCTTGAGGAACTGCGCTGGATTTTTCTTTCTCACTGTAACTGAAGTTCCTCATCGGAGAATACATGTCCCAGCCTGGCTACCTTCTTGTCTGTGGCCCTCACACCGCTCAGGTTACACTTTTACTTCTTACTTAGTTACCCATAGCTGTAGGCCCCACTTTCCTGCTGTGATTTGATTCTTCTTTACTTCAGAACATGTTATCCAAGTATGATGGTCTCCCTTCTATGCACACAAACACCCTTTTTAATGCAGGTCTGCTTATATTAGGACCATAGGTCCCTCTCCCTTCAGTAGTGTTCCCTATCTGCTTAAAAACCTCTAAGTAACTTCCTATACCCATGTAACTCCACCCACCATGATCTGGCCCCAGTAGTTAACCCAGTCCACTGGATAACTAAGTGCTGCAGGCCAGGTAGATAAAACCACATGTAAAACATAACAATGTATCATAATGCTCTACGGTCTTCAAGGGTGGTGTGGACAGTTTCTGCACTCTTCTACATTACCATCTTTTACTTTTCAATTGCTGTATACACATTGCTGGAAAAGCACTGTTTATGCAGTAATAGAAAGTGCTGTTAGTGCTTCCCCCTCCGGACCCTGTTGTCTTGTGATTGAAAAAAGGGAGTACAAAATTAAAACCAAAAATTGGAAATTGATGTTGGCGGGAAAGGGTTAAATCAAGTTATAGTAACAATTTTTTAACATTTTATCATTAATAGTTTTATGTTTTCGATAATAATCTGATGTCACTTTATTACTTTCCATTCTTTAAATGTTAAGTTGCATTTTACTTTTTGTGCTACAATCAATTACTATGTTTATCAAAGAGACTAGATCAATATATTAGAAGGTTCAGACAAATGATTATTTCAGGTTCATGGTCAATTGCATTTTTCTATTCATTACTCAGGTAGACAGTATTGACCGATCTTCTGTTTATGTGTATGTTACTAAATTATCTAATCGATCTTGTTTTGTATAAAGTCTTTGGGTTTTATGGATATTCAACTGAATCCTTGTTTTTGGCAAAAAGCCTCAAATCTAGTAGAACTTGCCAACGATAACATCTTCACGTAGTGACTCCCATAACACAAGATGGTAAACAGTCAAATGGGGCCTCAAAAGGGGTTATCTATTGTCAAATCTGTCACAATTAACTCTATATCCAATATATTTAAAGGGAACCTGTCAGGTCCCATATGCGTTCTGACCTACAAGCAGGGTGATGTGTGGCCTAGAAACCCCTAACTCCCATCCCTGTGTTGTAATATTGTATAATATGAATGTGTAAAAATACATTTTATTACTTACATGTTCCATATGTAAATGAGAAGAGACTGTAGCCCCCTTGGGCGTTCGCATGCTTTCCATGGTATCAAGCCCTGTGGGCGTAATACCATGGATTTACATCAGCGACGTCACTATCAGCTCCTTGAGATCCCAAGCATGCGCGCTTGCCATTCTCGCAGCCTTGTTATCCAGGTGCTTGCTTCTCAGCTTCAGACACGCTCTGCGCATGGTCGGAACTGCAGGAGTCTTCTGACCATGCGCTGTGTGTATCCGAAGCCGACAAGCAAGCACCTGGATTTTGACAACGCGATCGATGGGACAAAATTATTTAAATGGCTGCGGCGGGGAAATCGCTTTTCATGGCCATCAACGGAGGCCCAATGACGCGATCACAGGGAGCCGATGGTTGCCATGGTAGCGACGGGCTGGGCCGGCTCCAGGTTTTTGTGGGGCCTGGGCGAAAGAGTCTCAGTGGGCCCCATCCACACATAGACATGTACAGATACATACACATAGAGGCATACGTACACATATATATTTAAAGAGAAATTCACAAAAACATATAAATAAACATAAATCTAGACATAGTCATATACACTGACATACACAGCTCCAGATCATACACACAAACACAGACACATTAGAGATATTTCTAATAATGGGAAGCCGGCAACAGCCTCATTCACCTCCCCCGCTTGTGTCCATCCAGCTCCTCCTGGGTATGTGTCGGTGCCACGCTGATTGGTGGCAGTCACAAACAGACATGGCCGCACATAGAGAACACTAACACTGCTGTATATACATCACAAGAGAGGTTGGGAACATACACATTACTGGGGGGCATACTTATTACTGAGGAAAGGGGTATATAGCAATGGGGGGTATACAGCTCTAGAGGTGGGCAGTGGCTCTGGGGTGGGGGGACAAAAAGCTCTGAGGTGGGGGGGCATACAGCTCTGGGGGTAAACAGCACTGGGGTGGGGGGGACATACAGCACTGAGGGGGTATACAGCACCGGGGTAGAGCGGACATACAACTCTGGGGTTATAGTAGTATGCAGCCCCCATATTCCTCCATATAGTGTTATTAAGCCCCCATAGTCCTCAATATAGTATTATGTAGCCCTTATGTAGCATTATGCAGCCCCATATTGCACTATGCAGCCCCCATATGGCATTATGAGGCTCCCATATGGCACTATACAGCCCCCATATTGCACTATGCAGCCCCCATATGGCACTATGCAGCCCCCATATGGCACTATGCAGCCCCCATATAACAGTAAGCAGTCCCCATATAGCACAATGCAGACGCATGTAGCATTAGACTCCCTCATGTAGTACACAGCCCCCATATAGCACAGTACAGACCCAGATAGTATTAGTCACCTTCATGTAGTATACAGCCATATGTAGCACATTATAGACCCAGATAGCATTAGGCACCTTCATGTAGTGCAGAGCCCGTATATAGCGCACAGTGCAGATCCAGATAGCATTAGGCACCCTCATGTAGTATACAACCCCATATAGCACAGTATAGACCCAGATAGCATTAGGCACCTTCATGTAGTAGTATACAGCCCGTATATAGCACAGTACAGACCCAGATAGTATTAGGCACCTTCATGTAGCCTACAGCCCCATATAGCACAGTACAGACCCAGATAGCATTAGGCATCTTCATGTAGCATACAGCCATATATAGCACAGTACAGACCCAGATAGCATTAAGCTCCTTCATGTAGTGCACAGCCCCTATATAGCGCAGTGCATACCCAGATAGCATTAGGCACCTTCATGTAGTTTATAGCCCCCATGGTCGTCTGGCCACAGTGACTAGTACATACTCACTTCTCCTCGTTCCCCCACTGCTCCAGTCTCCTCGGCGCGTCCACTGCTGCCGCTCTGACCTCACTGCAGGCGCGCGGTGGTGACGTCACCGCACTCCGCTGCAGAGCTGTCAAAATGCCGACAGTCACAGCAGGGAGAATGATAAGAGAAGGAGCACACCGCTCCCTCTCATCATTGCTTTCAATTGTATCGGCAACTGCGATGCCGATGCAATTGAAAGTGTGATCCTTGGTGGGGGAGGCTCATGACAGCGCAGGCACCGGGACCCCCCTGAGTAGCGGTACGACACTCCTGCCACCGCGAGTGGGCACCCCCCGCAGCCTGGGGCCCCGGCATTTGACCGGGTTTGCTGGGTGCTGACACCGGCCCTGGCGACGGGTCATGTGATTACTCCTGTCGCTATCATGACGTAGTTCCTGTTACACCAGACAGAGCAGCGTCTCTAACAGGAATGCAGCATTTCTGCTGATCAGAGCTGTAAAGCTCTGATCAACAGAAATGAATCAGTGATCAGACTGGTAAAATAAAAAAAGTAAAAGAAAAGTTAAAAAATTAAAAAAATAAAAAAGCCTAAAAGTTGAAATCACCCCCCATTCATCTCATTGAAAATTAAACGATTAAAAAAACATACACATATTTGGCATTGCTACATTCAGAAATGACTGCTCTAGCAAAATATAAAATCAATGAATCTGGTGAAGTTCAGGCAGCTCCACCCAATTGCTCAGTATAATGCAGCTGCGGTGCTTGGAACTACAGGCCGGTTCCTGGATCCATGGATAAGGCAAAAAAGATTTGTATACGGCATCTGCAAATAAAAATCACACCTTTATTGAATCGGTTTAAAACATGATAAAATGCCCAAACTGCGTAGACTGGTCTGTTTATACTGTCTATGCTTGATTTTATGCTTGGTTTTAAACCAATTCAATAAAGATGTGATTTTTATTTGCAGATGCCGTATACAAATCTTTTTTGCCTGATCAAAACATATCATCTGCGCAAAAATGCTACCTTTAAAAACGTCAGCTTGAGATGCAAAAAATAAGTCATCACTGAGCTCCATATCCCAAAAAATGAGAACGCTACCGGTCGCAGAAAATGGTGCAAAAGTCACTTTTTTGGGACATATTTCTGATTTTTTTTAACCCCTTAGATAAAAGTAAACCTATACATGTTTGGTATCTGCAACTTGGACCGACCTGAGATATCACCCCGACATATCAGTTTTACCATATAGTAAACACAGTGAATAAAACACTCCCCAAACAATCATGCAATTGCACTTTTTTTGCAATTTTTCCGTACTTGGAATTTTTTTTCTGTTTTCCAGTACACTATATGGTAAAACTCATGGTTTTATTTAAAAGCACAACTTATCCTGCAAAAAAGGAGTCCTCATATGGCAAGATTGACGGAAAAAATTAATAAGTGACGGCTCTCGGAAGAAGGGGAGCAAAAAAACAAAAAAACGAAAAAAGGAAAATCGCCCGGGGTTGAAGGGGTTAATACATGGCCAATTTTAAGTTTTGGGTGGAAATCATCTTTTTGCATCTGAAACTACTGACAATTCAAAAAAATAATATTAGACATAACCTAGAGGTACTTTGTACTGTACAAGTTTTACATATGGTTTTGACCTATTGAGCGGTACATTTTGCTCTAAATTGTTACTCGGTGCATGTTCTCATCTCTGCACAGTACACTGACTTTCACATTATCCCAGCAGGTGCCACCCGGAAAATGTAACTTGACATGGTATGATAACGTGATGTAATGTCGTTGCTAGCAGTCACGGCAAGGTCATCTATGAAACACTTCTCTCCTCTATCAGTAACAGACTAGACCACAGAGATTTATTCCTCTGCTCAATATGACACATTTGGGTAAACACAATACAGGTAGGCTCATTATCATTGAGATAGAGATATATATGTAGAGTACACCAGTCGGATCACAAAGAGGCATTCATATAAAAGTGATACAATATAAAGGTTTAACATATATGAATTACAATATTGGTAGCACAAATACTGTATTCATGCTCAATTATAGGAACAAACAAGGCAATAACTTAAAGCCTTTGCTTATCGGTAGAAAATCTATTACAACTTGACCTTTGCGCAATAATGCTGGTGATTGCTTTCAGTGCTCCCTACAATGCCACATGTGAGGTTGGCTAATTACAAGACAAGTTCCCGTTGACATCATATAGAGCAATCACCTATGGGGACCACATGCAAATTACAACATAGAATATAAAAAAAACATAACATGAGACCTACGAGCAATCAGTATGGTAATAGAAGGTAAAGGACTTTATCCGTTCACAGTAAATGGTTTTCATTTCAGCTTTGCATTGATTTTCGGAAATTAACAATATACAGATGATAGAGTATGACTTATTTGTCCAAATAAAACAATTACGATCAGTAAATCCATTACAATATGATAGATTGGAACGACCTGATGGTCAAAATTGCCAAAGCTTGAACTGAGTCCACTTCTTTGGCACCATATAACCCAGCGTAATGTATTTTCCGAAGCTTTTATTTTCTAATGCAGAACACTACTGTAAAGAAGAATAAGATATTTTGGATATTTTCTTAATTGAGATGAATGTATGCCGGCACCAAGAATTTTATAATTTCAAACAAATCTCTGATGCACAATAAAATTTACACTACACATATGCAGCCATGGCCGATGATGTTGGTGTGGCGCCCCTGACCTGGTCAGGGACCACTGAGTACTACACCCATGCTGGGACAGTACTTCCAGGTGATTCTAAAGGCCAGAATGAGGTGTGTACGTACAGACACATAGCCACCAGGTCTCCAACACCTTTAGAGGGGACCCTAGGGTAGTCTCCAGAGGGTGGATAGCTTTCAAATCTCATCAAGAGGTGTAGTGGAGGGGCTGGGAGCTAGAGTGCAGAGGTTGTCAGGAAGAAAGAAGAGCCAGTCTGGTAGTGGAGCGCGGCGGTTGCTAGGCGATGTACGCGCTGCCACTAGTCACACCCTGTGTGGTGTAGTGACAGTTAGTGGGGGAGAACGGTCATCCAGTGAGGACGCTGAAAAGGTGCTCCTGGTGACTAGGCACGTATGGGGTACAGGTCTCTAGAGCAGACTCTAGTTTAACTATCTGCTAAACCTGCCGGTGAGGGGAACTACAGGTACCTCACCAACCTCACAGCTGCAAGCCTCAGCAGCAACGCGGGGACCCATAAAAAGACAGAGCCTGGAGCCATCTTCCTTGGTCCATGCTGCCGGCAAACAGGCCGAACACAGGGGAGAAAAGGCAGTTGCGAACTTGCGACTCCCTGGATAGACCCCCATGGTACTTCAGGTCACGGGGTTATCCGAAAACAGAAGTGCTAGGAAGGCGAGCTATTTGTCACCCTCAGACTGGCCCGAAGGACACCTGGTTTCACCTGGTTTATTGAAGTATCGTCCGGGTCAGCTCACAGAAACAACTGAAGTGAGTAAAAATCAGTTAAAAGACTGTTGGACTCTGCCTGAATTATTTTGGGACCTATTATCCTGCTTACCTGAGCCCCTGGGGCCTGCCTCACTCACAGGAGGCTACACCATCTAGCTGCAGACCTCATCAGCCCCAGAAGCTCATAAAACCTGCAGTGGCACTTATTACATCCCTGACTGCAAACCGTGAGTGGCTTCACGACAAATAAGCTAACTGACCTTACCTGTCAGCCAAATTATACAATTATCCTGAAGAGGATCAACATCCGTGGGGCGTCACATTGGCACCCTTGAAGTTGTTCCAGAAAATGAAGTGTTTCCCTTGGAAAATAATTGCAATTACACGTTTTCTCATACACGTTTATTTCCTTTGTGTGTATTGGAACAACACAAAAAAAAAACAGAGAAGGAAAAGCCAAATTTGACAAAATTTCACACAAAACTCCAAAAATGGGCTGGACAAAATTTTTGAAACTCTCAACTTAATATTTGGTTGCACACCCTTTGGAATAAATAACTGTAACCAATTGCTTCCTATAAACATCAGCAAGTTTCTTCCACCTCTCACCTGGAATTTTGGACTCTTCTTTTGCAAACTGCTCCAGGTCTCTCATATTTCAAGAGGCCTTCTCCCAACAGCAATTTTAAGATCTCTCCACAGGTGTTCAATGGGATTTACATCCAAACTCATTGCTGGCCACTTCAGAACTCTCCAGCACTTTGTTTCCATCCATTTCTGGGGGTTTCTTGAAGAATGTTTGGGGTCATTGTCCTTCTGGAAGACCCATGACGTAGGACGCAAACTTAGCTTTCTGACACTGCAACCCAAAATATTTTGGTAGTCTTCAGATTTCATGATGCAATGCACAACAGCAAGGCATACACTGCTAGAAGCAGCAAAACAACCCCAAATCATCTTTGAACCTCCACATTATTCATTGTAGGTACTGTGTTCTTTTCTTTGTAAGCCTTATTCTATTTTTAGTAAATGAGAGAATAATGTGTTTTACCATCTATCCACAAGATGCTTTCTCAGAAGAATTGTGGCTTTCTCATGTACATTTTGGCAAACTGCAGTCTAGCTTTTTTATGTCTCTGTGTCAGCAGTGGCATCCACCTGGGTCTCTTGCCATAGCGTTTCGTTTCATTCAAATATCAATAGTTTGTGTTGACCCTGATACACCCTGAGCCGGCAGGACAGCTTAAATTTCTTTGGAACTTTATTGGGGCTGCTTATCCACCATCCGGACTATCCTGATGATGGAGCACTTGTGCAGATTTTAGTGAAGTGCCAGATTTTTACAAATGCCCCGCAATTACACTTGGCATCAATCTAACACTCATCATCTCTCTTCCCTTCATACAGGTATTTATCTCATTCATGTGTTGTGCTTTAACCCATCTTTTAACATGTATCAATGGTATTAATCTCATTCATCTGCAGTGCTTGAATCAATGTTTCCAATGTGTATCAATAGCATTTGACTCATTTATTTTACTGTGTTTGTTCCCTGTTGATATAAGGTCATCTCACTTAATTTTTGGATAGAGACATGTCCTGTGGTCTGACAAAACTAAAATATAACTGATCACAATGACCATTGTTACGTTTTTTAGGAAAAAAGGAAGAAGCTTTGAAGCCTAAGAACAGCATCCCAACAGTGAAACATGGGGGTGGCAGCATCATGTTATGGGGTTGTATCGCTGCAGAAGAGACTGGTGCCCAGGGCCCTAGGTCAGGCGACAGTTTCCCACAGCCTGGCAGATTCCTGCACGGTGAGGGCTCTCCAAGGGCCTCACTGACCTACAGATCCGGGGGCATCAGCACTAAAGCAAGGATCGGGGTTCGGACACATACCTCCCCACAGGGTCCACACTGCCAGCCGAACGGACAGACCGCTGTATCACAGCTGGGGGGCCCCCAAAGTTCCAGGCTTCGGGTCCCAACTACACTGAGAGTGCTGGGGAAAGAGCAGCCGAGTCATTAAACTGGCACTGGAATACAGGGACCTGAACCAGCCGTACACAGGTTAAAGTGAGTAGAGACTGTTCATTACAACCCCCTTGTGGTCTCCTTCATTATAAAGTGCAAAGCTCCCATCTCACAAATCCCCTGGCTCAGCCCTGCCTGTGGAGGGCCTACCACCATAGCTGCCATCCCAAACAGCCCAGGGGTAATTCCACTAAGCAGCGGCGGTTCCATCCTATTAACCGCAACCCGCAGGTGACGTCACATAAATGACTTTCATCTCCCATGTAAATAAACCCTTTTCAAAAAGGTCCCAGGGCAGGGGACCGAGCAACGGCCACCAAAGTGACATTCCTAAATAGTGAACAGCCCGGGAGAGAGTACCCCATTCCCTGGGTGACACATTATTATGTTAAAGCTGAAAAGTGTGCTGTATTAGCAAAGTGAATGAATTAATTACGCCTAAAAATTAACTTTTAATATTATCAAAATAAGTAAAAAGGTCAGAAAAGGACCTGGTTTAAAAGGACAAACAATAGAGAAAAATAGCCAGAACCATTAATCCTGATCCAGACGGACCAACTGGCTAACACTTAAAACACCCTATGGTTTGAGGATGTGAGTATTGTGTCAATAAACAATGCTGCATGTAAGTCGCATTAATAGCAGCAGTAGCAATAACGAGAGGAAAAAGGAACGGTCTTACCCCATCTGCCGTATACCCATTCCCTGGTTACTGGAAACACCTGATGCTGGATGGTTTTGATTTACCAAAAAGCAGGATATTTGCCCCAATTTTTATATTTAAATAGATATAGAATGGAAAGTTTCTTTGCATGTTTTCATTAACACTTTTTTACTTTATTCTTAAGCAATAATTGTAGTCAAAAGAAAATTGTAGTCATTTTGTTAAACTAAAACCGTAGTCATGCCAGTCTCCAGATAGGATTTGTACATTTGAATTATGGCTCTTTCATGTATGGATCTAGTAATTAACATAAAACACAAATCTACTTATTTCTAACATAAGCCAGGAGCCTAATTATGTGTAGCTTTCAAAGCGAACTGAAAGTCTAGAATATCACAAAAGGAAAAATTGAAAACAAGAAGAAAAGTACATTTTATACATACACTGTATATATATATATATATATATATATATATATATATATATATATATATATATATATATATATAAAAATATATATATACAGTATCTTGTGAAAGTATTCGGCCCCCTTGAATTTTTCAACCTTTTCCCACATTTCAGGCTTCAAACATAAAGTTAAAAATTTTAATGTTATGGTGAAGAATCAACAAGTGGGACACAATTGTGAAGTTGAACGAAATGTATTGCTTATTTTAAGCTTTTATAAAAAATAGTAAACTGAAAATTGGGGCGTGCAATAATATTCGGCCCCTTTAAGTTAATACTTTGTAGCGCCACCTTTTGCTGCGATTACAGCTGCAGTCGCTTGGGGTATGTGTATCAGTTTTGCACATCGAGAGACTGATATTCTTGCCCATTCTTCCTTTGCAAATAGCTCGAGCTGAGTGAGGTTGGATGGAGAGCGTTTGTGAACAGCAGTTTTCAGCTCTTTCTACAGATTCTCAATTGGATTCAGGTCTGGACTGTGACTTGGCCATTCTAACACCTGGATATGTTTATTTGTGAACCAGTCCATTGTAGATTTTGCTTTACATTTTGGATCATTGTCTTGTTGGAAAACAAATCTCCGTCCTAGTCTCAGGTCTTTTGCAGACTCCAACAGGTTTTCTTCAAGAATGGTCCTGTATTTGGCTCCATCCATCTTCCCATAAATTTTAACCATCTTCCCTGCTCCTGCTGAAGAAAAGCAGGCCCAAACTATGATGCTGCCATCACCATGTTTGACAGTGGGGATGGTATGTTCAGAGTGATGAGCTGTGTTGCTTTTACGCCAAACATATTGTTTGACATTGTGCCCAAAAAGTTCAATTTTGGTTTCATCTGACCAGAGCACCTTCTTCCACATGTTTGGTGTCTCCTAGGTAACTTGTGGCAAACTTTAAACAACACTTCTTTATGGATATCTTCGAGAAATGCCTTTCTTCTTGCTACTCTTCCATAAAGGCCAGATTTGTTTAGTGTACGACTGATTGTTGTCCTATGGACAGACTCTCCCACCTCAGCTGTAGTTCTCTGCAGTTCATCCAGAGTGATCATGATTCTCATGTTTAAAGTTGTGGTAAGCTTTTTGTAACCAAATCCAGCTTTAAACTTTTCCACAACAGTATCACAGACCTGCCTGTCGTGTTCCTTGGTCTTCATGATGCTCTCTGTGCTTTAAACAGAACACTGAGACTATCACAGAGCAGGTCCATTTATACAGAGACTACATTACACACAGGTGGCTTATATTTATCATCATCAGTCATCAGACATATATATATACTGTATTTATATATGTATTCACGACAGAACTTAGAACACGTCAGAAGTTTAATTTGAAAAAAATTACTAAGTTAGAAATTGATGGCAGCAATTATGTTAAGGAACCTTTTTCTGAAATTGTTCTACAATTGTTAGATGCAGCTGTTTAAAGATGTTGCAGTTGTCTAACCATCTTTGCTTCTGAGAGACTCTGCCTCTCTAACATGCCCTTTTTATACACCGTCATGTCGCGCATTTGAAAATTGACACTTTACCTTTTTTTCATTAGTAACATTTACTTATCCAGCCATTTGTTAACCCTTTCTCAACTTTGTTGTTGCCATCAATTTCTAAATTAGTTATTTGTTTAACATGAAATTAAATTGTTTAACTTTCCTCTTTTGATTTGTTTTCCATGTTCTCTTGTTAATGCAATATGGTTATAACTGATTCCAGTATATAGATTGAAAATGAAACACCTGAGATGCAATTGAAGTGCAGACTTTCAGGTTTAATTAAAGGGGTTGAGCAAAAACATGCTTTGAAACATTTAGGAATTGCAATAATTTTTATACAGAGCCTCCTCATTTCAGGGGCTCAAAAGTAATTGGACAAACTTACCATGAATAGAATGTTCATTTTTAATACTATGTATAAGATATATTGACTGTCTGAAGTCTAGAAGCTATGGACATCACTAAACGTAGACTTTCCTCCTTTGTGAGGCTTTGCTGGCCTTTACTGCAGTTGATTTCAAATGTTAATGAATATAGCATATCCAGAAACAAGATTACGACATGTACCTCAAAATCCATGAAGCATCATGTGTTATTAAAACATAACCTTTAATTGGGATTATCTAAAATAGACTAACCATACAAACAGTGATCCAGCACCTATTTAAAACCAAAACTGATCCGGCCGTCCAGTATAATTAATTACCATCAGGACAAAACCAGTTTCTTCAAATATGAGAGGGGTGTTTGTCTACTCGAAAACCAATAAGCAGGAGATAGGTGAGATTAAATATATACACCCAACCACATGTACTTATTAATAGATCTATGACTTCACTTGGGCAAAGGAAAAATCAGTAAACTGATAGGTACCAAATTCTTCATTATACATATACTGTAACGTCCTGGAGGTGGATTCATGGGACCATGCACCAGACTCCCCCAGAGAGGCAACGCGGAGCTAACCCCTATACAGGGACTGTCCGGTCACCCCACCAGAGGGCCTAGATGCACGGTAGCCGGAACACTAGGGGTACGAGGTCTTAGTCCTTCAAAGATCTGTACAGAGAAAGTCTATTAGTCCACAGGGAACCGTAGACAGGACGGATGTCTGGAATCAGGTTCAGGTGCCGGGAACGGCAGACGAGGTCCGGATCCAGCGATATTTGCAGGCTGAGGTTACCAGGTGGAATCGGGGACCGGTGACGGGGTCAGGATGACGGAAGATGGAGGGATCCACAGCAGACAGTCACCGGGACACTTCCTGCGGAATCAGCAAGCTAGACCAGGTCAGGGCGGCAGACAGGCTCTGCAGAAGAGACAGTGTTATACGGGAGACAAGGCACAGAAAGACCTGAACACCTAGCTATGGAACACGTTGATCAGGCACTGCCCATAAGTAACAGGAAGTCTTTTATACCCTGCACCTGCAATCAGCCACATCCTGTTCCAGGGATGCTGGCCCTATAAGACCAGGTGACTGAGCGCGCCCGCGCCCTAACACGCATGCGTGAAGCCCTAGAGCCAGAGGCAAGCACAGAAAGCCTGGGACAGGGTGCAGAGGAACCGGGGACACAGAGACCGGATCAGTGGGTACGGAGCGGTGTCGGGACACAGAGACCGGAACAGTGGGTACGGAGTGGTGCCGGGACACAGAGACTGGATCAGTGGGTACGGAGCGGTGCTGGGACACAGAGGCCGGATCAGTGGGTACGGAGCGGTGCCGGGACACCGGAAGCGTGACGTATACTGTATGTGTGTATATTATTACATATAGTGTCAAAAATTCTTTAACTGTATAGGTACTTAAAACATCAGTGGATGTATCTTACAAAATAACATACTGACATGGGATAATTGTAACCGATATATAAGCACACCACATTCTGGGACATAATCCCTGTAAAGTATCAGTTGTTTGTTATATTTGTACCCTGTCTATGAGATAAATTTCAGAATGAACATGGTAACCCATCTAAAAGTTACCTTTGATGATAGCAATGCCCATTACACAGTACATGTCATATATATGATCAAATGTACACAAAAACAGCCACTCATAAGTGGAACGATCTCACCCCAGTTTTCGCATTTCAGGTAGTGGATCTAACCTCTCCTGCAGTTTTTTGTCCAAATACCGGCATAACTTAGGCTTTGGTGGAGGTCTGGTCACTGACCCTGTAAGGGACTAGCTGACCCTTCTATTCCCCATAGACTCCCGCCCTTACAAAGATGTTGGCGAGCTTACAGTAACCGTTTGGTGCACTCTATATAATGAGAACATCCCCTTCATGGCTAGTTCTATCATAAACTCGTTAGTGTAATAAAAAATCCCAGTAGTAGTAACTGACTCTCTGCTGTAACAGGTCTGGTTTCACACATGGTTCCAACCTGGAGCTTCTGGGTTCAAGTGTTTAGCAATGCTAGGAATAGTAGGCAGTATCCTTCTTCTTAATGAGAAACCAGGTGGGGATGGGCAACTCCTGGTAACCTGGCTGGTCTGTGGTTGTGGTACAGCTCCAGGGCTTACTCTCCTGTCACACAGAACAGTCAGCGCAAACCTCAGGCTACAGTCCTGGATGATCATTCTCACTCTCCAAAAATGGCCAACCGACACCACCTTTTCCCATGCAGTTATCTCCTCTCTTCTTCTCTAGGTTGCTCAGCCAATCAGTTCTGTCCCCTGCTACTGCTCTTTCTCTGCCATGTTGTGAAGGCAATGCAGCTAATTATTGTCTCTAAAGCCTGCTTTACACACTTCAATAAATCTTTCAATCCGTCGTCGGGGTCAAGTTGTAAGTGACGCACATCCGGCATCGTTCGTGACGTGTTTGCGTGTGAAACCTACATGCGATCGATATTGAACGAAAATACGGTGATCGCATACACGTCGTTTATTCCTCATCCATTGGACGTTTGGTCGTACGAAACTAGTCAATTGAAACGTGTGACATCCCTCATACGATTTCGGTGTCTGATGCTATGTGCGCAGGTGTGCGCTCTGCACCGCAGCTTAAAAAAGGTCTGTTTCAGAGCGGAGCTGAAAAGCTGCGTTCTGAAGCGCCTCACAATGTCTGTCATTCACTAATCTCTGTCAGTCCGTCACTATCTCTGTCCCTCACTCGCTGTCCATGTCAGTCTATCCCCCTCTCTCATATACTCACCGATCCCCGATCCCCGGCTCTGCACGGCATTCACACTGCTCCGGCGGCTTTTACTGTTTTGAAAAAGCCGGCCGCCCATTAAACAATCTCGTATTCCCTGCTTACCCCGCCCACCGGCGCCTATGATTGGTTACAGTGAGACACGCCCCCCACGCTGAGTGACAGGTGTCACACTGCACCCAATCACAGCAGCCGGTGGGCGTGTCTCTACTGTGTAGTGAAATAAATAAATAAATAATTAAAAAAAACGGCGTGCGGTCCCCCCCAATTTTAAAACCAGCCAGTTAAAGCCATACGGCTGAAGGCTGGTATTCTCAGGATGGGGAGCTCCACGTTATGGGGAGCCCCCCAGCCTAACAATATCAGCCAACAGCCGCCCAGAATTGCCGCATACATTATATGCGACAGTTCTGGGACTGTACCCGGCTCTTCCCGATTTGCCCTGGTGCGTTGGCAAATCGGGGTAATAAGGAGTTATTGGCAGCCCATAGCTGCCAATAAGTCCTAGATTAATCATGTCTGGTGTCTATGAGACACCTTCCATGATTAATCTGTAAATTACAGTAAATAAACACACACACCCGAAAAAAATCATTTATTAGGACTAAAAAACACAAACATATACCCTGGTTAACCACTTTAATCAGCCCCAAAAAGCCCTCCATGTCCGGCGTACTCCAGGATGCTCCAGCGTCGCTTCCAGCGCTGCTGCATGGAGGTGACCGGAGCTGCAGAAGACACCGCCGCTCCAGTCACCTCCACGCAGGTAATGAAGACAGCCGCGCGATCAGCTGATCTGTCACTGAGGTTACCCGCTGTCACTGGATCCAGCGGTGGCCGCGGGTAACCTTAGTGGCAGCTCAGCTGATCGCGCTACTCACCTCAGTTGCTGACTGGAGCTGACCTGGAGGTGAGTAGCGCGATCAGCTGAGCGGTCACTGAGCTTACCCGCGGCCACCGCTGCATCCACCGCTGGATCCAGTGACAGCGGGTAACCTCAGTGACAGATCAGCTGATCGCACGGCTGTCTTCATTACCTGCGTGGAGGTGACCGGAGCGGCGGTGTCTTCTGCAGCTCCGGTCACCTCCATGCAGCACAGCTGGAAGCGACGCTGGAGCATCCTGGAGTACGCCGGACATGGAGGGCTTTTTGGGGCTGATTAAAGTGGTGAACCAGGGTATATGTTTGTGTTTTTTATTCCTAATAAATGATTTTTTTCGGGTGTGTGTGTTTATTTACTGTAATTTACAGATTAATCATGGAAGGTGTCTCATAGACGCCTGACATGATTAATCTAGGACTTATTGGCAGCTATGGGCTGCCAATAACTCCTTATTACCCCGATTTGCCAACGCACCAGGGCAAATCGGGAAGAGCCGGGTACTGTCCCAGAACTGTCGCATATAATGTATGCGGCAATTCTGGGCGGCTGTTGGCTGATATTGTTAGGCTGGGGGGCTCCTCATAACGTGGAGCTCCCCATCCTGAGAATACCAGCCTTCAGCCGTATGGCTTTATCTGGCTGGTTTTAAAATTGGGGGGACCGCACGCCGTTTTTTTTAATTATTTATTTATTTATTTCACTACACAGTAGAGACACGCCCACCGGCTGCTGTGATTGGGTGCAGTGTGACACCTGTCACTCAGCGTGGGGGGCGTGTCTCACTGTAATCAATCATAGGCGCCGGTGGGCGGGGTAAGCAGGGAATACGAGATTGTTTAATAAGCGGCCGGCTTTTTCAAAACAGTAAAAGCCGCCGGAGCAGTGTGAACGCCGTGCAGCGCCGGGGATCGGGGATTGGTGAGTATGAGAGAGGGCTGCTCAATTCAGTAACTTAGGAGATTAGCGGTCACCGGTGAGTCCTTCACTGGTGACCGCTAATCAGGGCGCAACACAGACAGAGCCGCAGCATGACAATGAAGTCGGGTGAAGTTCACCCGAGTTCATTCTGACAGTGCGGCTCTGTCTGTGTCTGCTGTCATCTGCCATTCAGCTCTGCTACATGGCTGTCTGTGTCTGCTGTCAGCGGCCATGTAGCAGAGCTGAATGGCAGATGACATAGTAAAAACGCATCCCTACACATTACACACGCTTGTCAAGTCAATAAATAAAAAAAAAAAGGGTACCCAATGCATACGTCACAGAACACATGATCTAAAGGATCGCACACAAAATTGATCAATTTAACATAGACTACTAACGCTCGTGTGACAGCAAATGAACGACCTACGTGCAATCTCATTCAATCGCATATGCGACCTGGGCGTGTCACATCGCATACGAGATCGCATACCTAATTGTAAGGTGTAAAGCTGGCTTTACTGAGAAACAATGTCTGTTCCTAGCTGTCTTAGTTTCTGTACACCATGTTCCCCCTACAGGGGTCACAACATAACAGGGCAGATATGAGTTGTACATTATTGTAATACATATATTTTGTTTGATTCATTTATGTTATGTAACAAAAATGATTAATTAAATATCACATTTGTTCTGTAGACATCATTCATGTGTCTCTGTGAAAAGATCAGCAGAACTGCTGAATGGGAGCAAATGGATTTCCAGAGATCATAGTCTCATGTCAACATAAATAAATACCTCAGTTCTCTGTCTGTATTTGAAGCAGAATATATATTGCCCCAGAGACTAGTTAGCTGCAGTATATCAAGTCTGTGGACTCAGGATGTCAGGAGCGTTCTACAGGATACTGTATTACAGCAGATCTACCCTACTTGTCTCAGTAGTGTTAAGTATTCTTGAGTGTCTCCTAGAAAACAATCTAAATAAAAATAAAAAAGAGTTCAAGTAAAAAATGTTTTCGGTTCTATTGTTTGTGTTTAACCCCTTTACGATGGCCATACGGATTAAAACAGCGACAAAAGAGGGTACCTATTCTGATCTGCTGTTTTAAAACAGCATTAAGAAAAAAGTGAATAGTGCCCCCCCAGCATTGGAAAATATCCAGGGTTTCAGCTACCAGGGGTAGCTGAGACAATGGAGATCACTAGTGATGAGCGAGTATGCTTGTTACTACTCGGTACTCACACGAGTATCACTGTACTCGGGCTACTCGGCGGGGACCGAGTAATCTCGCGATACTCGTGCTGTACTCGTGGTCTTCATCCCTGCATGTTGGCGCTCTTTTGAGAGCCAGCCCTCATGCAGGGATTGGCTGGCAGACCACTGCAATGCCACAGCCCTGTTAGTTGTGGAATTGCAGTGATTGGCCGGCCTGCACAGCGTGACCGAGCCATTATACCGGCGGGCGTGCTGTGCTCTGCACACAGCCATCCAGACAGTCAGTGCAGGGAGAGGGTTTCTGCTTCAGGGAAAGGTTTGCGGCCCTTTATAGTTATTTCCGTAGCAGGGCTGCAAACAGTGTGGCCAGAAGTCCTTCTCAGGACTATTATAGTTGTATATGTGACGCCCTGGGCAAGCCAGGGGTCACAGGTCATCACACCACCACACCCTACACCCCAGTTAGGAACATCAAGGCTACCAAAATCCTTGTTCCCTTCCTCCAGGGGCTGGTGTCCACACCAGGGGGGTGCGCCAGGCGGTTGGCTCCACCCACCGAGGAGTTCACAGCCCTGGAGGCAGGAAGAACCAGGCAGTCCAGCTAGGGACGGAGAGGAGTAAACAGTTAGCTCAGGGAAGAGCTTGAGTAAACAGAGAAGTGTAAAGAAAGTGAAAAGTGACAGAAGTAAAGCCTGAAGTGAGTCCGGCTGTGTGCCCGGACAGTGTCAGCAAGGTCAGCAGACGGCGGTGATTGTCTGGAGGGGTGACTGCTCGGAGGTTTCTGAAAGGACCGCGGACGGGTAGTGGCCCGGCGGTCTGGGAGCAGTATACAAAGGACAGTCAGCACCGGGGCAGGGGCCTTTCGGATCCCGGCAAGGGCTAGGAGTCGCCATAATTTGCCAAATCCGTCAGTGAAGGGGACGACTGTCTCCCAACAACCAAGTCCCGATAGAAGGCAACAGTCCAACCGTAACGGAGAGGACACCGCCACCGCCAGGGCACCAGTTTCTCAGGGCCAGTGCCTGCGAGCAAGAGTGGAGCTCCTCCGGTTCATATCTAGGCCGGGGAGCGGGTTACCGGTGGGAACCCATCGCAACCAACATCAACTTAGGTGCAGGACAGAGAGACCGTCACCGTCACCGACTGGGGAAAGCAAGTGCAGCTGTCCGTGGGAACCGTCTTTCCAGCCGTGTGTTTTACCGAGAACTGTGTCATCGTCTCAGGCTGAGTGAGTACCACAGTGCCGCAAGGCACAGCGCTGCCCCCGCGTCCCTGCACCCACCAAGCCCTGCATCTCCCACCTCATCACTGGGCCCCGGGATCACCAACCCCTACCCACGGAGGGGCAACACAACAACTAGCTGCTCCTTACCATCATTCCCGGGATCCTCATACAGAGCAGCGGTGGTGCCAACAAATCACCACAACCGTGGGTGGCGTCACGGACAATAACCAATCCCCACACCCAAAATCCCCTTTCACTCACGGGCGAGGAGCGCCGCTAGAGTCCCCGGGATCCGGCCCATCGCTCGAGCCACCGAGCAGCAGCAGGCCGCAGCAGCCGCGGCAGCCGGACCCGAGTAGCAGTGGGAGAGCGCGGCGTCCCCTCCTCCGCCCGCGACAACTTGGCGTCACGAACAGGATCTTACCGCTCTGCCGTTGGGTAGAGGTGCGCCTTGTGACCGCCGGAGGTATCCGGCTGAAAAATTTCAGAAGTCGCCATCTTTGGCGTGAAAAGTTCCCGCTCGAGCGTCTTCTCGAGTAGCAGAGGCGCGAAGGCCAAAACCCCGCCCCAATAGAGGAGGGGCCGGGGAGAAGCTAAGGGGGACGCGATGGCGGCTGGCTGCATGTGAGAGTAGCTATAAAAGCAGGGACGCCAAGACTCTGCAGTCACCCTGTTCCTGGAAGAAGTCACCATGTGGATGCCGTCCCGCGACACCGTAGCCCCCCGCGCCTGGAACCGCGGCGTGGGTGGAGATTCGGACCGCGCAGCTCTACCAACGGCTGCAGGTCAGGATGCAGCTCCTCATGGAGGAGTGGGAGGCTGACATGGCGGATGTAATTGCGACCGTGCGGAGACGCGAGGAGGAGGCCGAGGAACGGAGGGTGAGTGACCCACGCTCCGATGCCCTTGAAGGGACGGTCATCGCGGCTGCGGGGCCCGGTCCAAACCCTCTCAGCCTGCCGCCTCCCTCGCCACCCGTCCCGGAAGCCGTGACCCCGCCACTAGGCCCGCTGCCACCGCAACCGGTAGCGATACCCAGCATGCCCGCCCTGGCGGGCCGACCTGTAGCAAGTCGGAGGTGCTGCCATGGAAGGCCCCGAAGTTCGCACCGGAGGCATCCCTCGAGAAGTCCCCTGAGCCGGAGCTGATGGCCCGTTCCGAGCCGAAGGCCCTGCCGCGGAAAGCCCCTGTGCCCATCCCCCACACCTCGGCTGAGGTAGCCCTGGGTTGTTGCTGTAAGGCAGCGCCCAAGGCCAAGACACCGCGGGACCTGCCGCCCAGATCCCTGACAGTGGGCAGCGTCCAGAATGTTCCACGGGGTCCAACCCGTGCGCCGGAGCTCGCAGCAGCGCCATATTGGGATAGGGAGCCAGTACCGCTGGGCCTGGAGATCGGTGAAAGAGAAAGGAAAAAGGCCGAGCTGGTGGCCCGAGCAATAAGGGAGAAGGAGAATCTCCGCCAGGCCACATTCCGTGTCCGGGGCCCGCTGTACGAGGGGCAGGTGAGGCGGTTTGATGTCCGCCGGGGCTACGGGTTTATATATGAACCGGGCCTGGAGGCCGAAGTGTTTGTAGCCCGGCGGGATGTGAATGCCCACCTGCCTGAGGAGCATCCCGGCCGTAACCTAATGCCGGGCGACATTGTGCAGTACACCCGGCACTGTGGAGAGAGGGGGTGGTTCGCCCTAGATGCAAAGCTGAGGGGCAGCCAGGAGAGCCGTGTGGGTTCTGCACCCCCTCCCTCAGATGAAGCCGAAGCCGATTATCCGGAGTAAGGGCCGCGGATGCCCGCTGCAGCAGTCCCCGTTGGGACCACCATTGAGTTGTTTTGTTTGTTTGCAAAAATGATGATAAGATGATTACCGAAGCTTCACCTGATTCTACCGTGATTGAGAAAACCGGCCGTTGCCGGCACCGTTGTCCCCGTGGGGACCGTTTAAAAAGTTTGCATGGAGAACTTTCTATGGACAAGCCCATGAACTTGCAGGGCAACCACAAACATTAGTGGAATGTAAATAAGTTGTTTACCATTACCATTTCCGCAGTGCTGCCTCCGGAGAGGCAGGTTGGAGGGAGGGCCCGCAGTAGAGCCGGCTGGGGCCCAGCCACCACAGGGACCGGTGGCTACCCTCTGGAGGGGAAGGACAGATCCCGCTCGGGTGACTTGTGCTGGACTTAGGTCAAGGGGTGCTGCCTGGGCTTTAGGGGCAGCATCAGGGCCAGGTTGCTTGGGTGGGAGAGAGCGGAAACCGTAACCGTGAACCGTTTTGCAACGTTAAAGAAATGTGCCTCCCGATTTGGGATGATGTAATAAAATGTAAATATGTTACCGTTTTACACTTTTATATATTTTCAGAAAATAAAACCGGTGTTGGACGGGCAGCCCGCGGACGGTCTGCATTTTGCTAAGGGGGAATGTGACGCCCTGGGCAAGCCAGGGGTCACAGGTCATCACACCACCACACCCTACACCCCAGTTAGGAACATCAAGGCTACCAAAATCCTTGTTGCCTTCCTCCAGGGGCTGGTGTCCACACCAGGGGGGTGGGCCAGGCGGTTGGCTCCACCCACCGAGGAGTTCACAGCCCTGGAGGCAGGAAGAACCAGGCAGTCCAGCTAGGGACGGAGAGGAGTAAACAGTTAGCTCAGGGAAGAGCTTGAGTAAACAGAGAAGTGTAAAGAAAGTGAAAAGTGACAGAAGTAAAGCCTGAAGTGAGTCCGGCTGTGTGCCCGGACAGTGTCAGCAAGGTCAGCAGACGGCGGTGATTGTCTGGAGGGGTGACTGCTCGGAGGTTTCTGGAAGGACCGCGGACGGGTAGTGGCCCGGCGGTCTGGAGCAGTATACAAAGGACAGTCAGCACCAGGGCAGGGGCCTTTCGGATCCCGGCAAGGCTAGGAGTCGCCATAATTTGCCAAATCCGTCAGTGAAGGGGACGACTGTCTCCCAACAACCAAGTCCCGATAGAAGGCAACAGTCCAACCGTAACGGAGAGACACCGCCACCGCCAGGGCACCAGTTTCCAAGGGCCAGCGCCTGCGGGCAAGAGTGGAGCTCCTCCGGTTCATATCTAGGCCGGGGAGCGGGTTACCGGTGGGAACCCATCGCAACCAACATCAACTTAGGTGCAGGACAGAGGGACCGTCACCGTCACCGACTGGGGAAAGCAAGTGTAGCCGTCCGTGGGAACCGTCTTTCCAGCCGTGTGTTTTACCGAGAACTGTGTCATCGTCTCAGGCTGAGTGAGTACCACAGTGCCTCCTGCGCCCACCAAGCCCTGCATCTCCCACCTCATCACTGGGCCCCGGGATCACCAACCCCTACCCACGGAGGGGCAACACAACAACTAGTTGCTCCCTACCATCATTCCCGGGATCCTCATACAGAGCAGCGGTGGTGCCAACAAATCACCACAACCGTGGGTGGCGTCACGGACAATAACCAATCCCCACACCCAAAATCCCCTTTCACTCACGGGCGAGGAGCGCCGCTAGAGTCCCCGGGATCCGGCCCATCGCTCGAGCCACCGAGCAGCAGCAGGCCGCAGCAGCCGCGGCAGCCGGACCCGAGTAGCAGTGGGAGAGCGCGGCGTCCCCTCCTCCGCCCGCGACATATACAGGCAGGCAGGGTATAGCCAGGTCGGAGTACAGTAGCAGAGTCCTTCTCAGGACTATTGTTGCTGTATACAGGCAGGGTATAGCCAGGTCGGAATACAGGCTAGTGACCAGAAGAGTCCTTGTCAGGACTATTGTAGCAGTATACAGGCAGGCAGGCAGGCAGACAGGGTATATAGCCATTCCTAGTGGTGACCGTATACCAGCCTTCATCATATCTGGGGCTGGTGTACACAGTCTAAAACAGTCCTGATAGTGTCAGACTTCTCAGTAATTGTCGCTCCTAAAAACCTGTTAGGTTCTTAGTGCGTCCGTGCTTGCATTTAAAAACCGCACGTGTGTGCCTGTCGGTGGCAGCGTACAGGTGCACGTTTTGCACAAACTAATATATAACGCACAAGTCTAGTGAATAATACACGTCAGTCAGCAGTGTCTGATAGTGTCAGACTTCTCAGTAATTGTCGCTCCTAAAAACCTGTTAGGTTCTTAGTGCGTCCGTGCTTGCATTTAAAAAACCGCACGTGTGTGGCAGTCGGTGGCAGCGTCAGGCTCCATATTGTCCCTGGATAGAGACGTGCATGATGGCCTGTAAACCTGAAGTGCCCATTGTAAGGAAGTGGGTCTATTGTAGTATAGCCCTTAGGCAGGGCAGCCAAAAATTTGGAGGCTCCACATTGTCCCTGGATAGAGATGTGCATGAGGGCCTCAAAACATTGTTCCCATTGCAAAGGAGCGGGTCTCCTGTCGTTGTAATGCCCATTCTGAAAGAATGGGCGAAAAAATTTACCACTGGGGGTATACCTGAAACAACGGCCTAACTATTGTAACGGTCATCATGATGGCGCATGAGGAGAAGGAGGAGCAGTCCAGCGATTAGCCAAAGTCCAGAAGTGTGTTACCATGGGTGAGTGGAGGTACATGGCAAATTATCGTTACAAACTTTAAATTCCGCTGTCATTTGCTGGTGGTGTGGTGAAGTCTGGCCCAATCCAACCCTTGTTCATCTTGATCAGAGTCAGCCTGTCAGCATTTTCAGTTGACAGGCGGATGCGTTTATCTGTAATGATTCCAGCCGCGGCACTAAAAACACGCTCTGACAAAACGCTAGCGGCAGGGCAGGCCAGGACTTCCAAGGCGTAGAGAGCCAATTCATGCCACGTGTCCAGCTTGGATACCCATTAATTGTAAGGCACAGAGGAATGTCGGAGTACAGTTGTTTGATCTGCAAGGTACTCCTTGAGCATCTGGGCAAACTTAGGATTTCTTGTGGCACTACCCCGCACCTCAGGGGCTGTGGTATGTGAGGGGCTGAGAAAACTGTCCCACATCTTAAAGACTGTTCCCCTACCTCTGGCGGATTGGACTTGTGCCCCTCTCGGCTGTACGCCTTGGTTGTCCACTGATTCCTGACCTATGCCGCTAGCGTTTTGTGAGGGGAATGCTTTGCCTACTTCCATGACTATGGCCTTCTGGAACTGCTGCATTTTGCCTGACCTCTCCGCCTCGGGAATAAGAGACATAAAGTTCTCCTTGTAGCGTGGGTCTAACAGTGTTACCAACCAATAATGATTGTCGGCCAAGATGTTCTTAACGCGAGGGTCACGAGACAGGCAGCTTACCATAAAGTCAGCCATGTGTGCCAGACTCTTAACAGCCATCACTTCAGTATCCTGCCCAACACGATGACTGAACATGCTGTCCTCCTCCTCCTCCTCCTCATCATCATCTACCCTGTCCTCTGGCCAGCCACGCTGAACCGAGGATATGACTGCATGTCATATCCTCAATTTGGCTGGAGAGTTGCTCCATGTCTTCATCCTCCTCCTCGTCATAGTCCTCCACTGCACGTTGTGATGAGACGAGGCTGGGCTGTGTGTTATCACCCACACCCACTACTGTTTCTTGCTCAAACTCATCGCGCTCCACCTGCAATGCATCATGTTTGTTTTTGAGCAGAGACCATTTTAGAAGGCAGAGAAGCGGTATGGTGACGCTAATAATGTCGTCATCGCCGCTCACCATCTTGGTGGAGTCCTCAAAGTTTTGGCAGATGGTACATAGGTCGGACATCCATCTCCACTCCTCAGGTGTTATGTGTGGAGTTTGACCCATTTCCCTACGGCTTAGGTGATGCAGGTACTCAACAACTGCCCTCTTCTGCTCACATATCTTGACCAACATGTGCAGAGTTGAATTCCAATGCGTGGGGACATCACACACCAGTCTGTGAGCCGGAAGATGCAAATGGCGCTGAAAGCCGGCAAGGCCGGCTGAAGCAGTAGGTGACTTTCGAAAATGTGCAGACAGGCGGCGAACTTTTACCAGCAGATCAGACAGCTCTGGGTATGACTTTAGAAACCGCTGAACCACGAGGTTGAGCACATGGGCCACGCATGGACCATGTGTCAGCTGGCCTCGCCTCAAAGCCGCCACCAGGTTCCGGCCATTGTCACACACAACCTTTCCTTGCTTTAGGTTCAGAGGTGTGAGCCAGTGATCTGCATGCTGTTTCAGAACTGTCCACACCTCTTCTGCATTGTGGGGTTTGTCACCTATGCAGATTAGCTTCAGCACAGCCTGTTGCCGCTTCGCCGAGGCAGTGCTGCAGTACTTCTGTGTCGCCCTGGACAAGCCAGGGGCCACAGAGCACAACACTTACACACCCCACACTCCCTGCAGGCACATCATAGTCAAAACACAAAATCCTTGTTGCCTTCCCCAGGGGCTGTTGTCCACACCAGGGGGTGGAGCCAGGCGGTTGGTCTCCACCCACCAAGGAGTTCACAGTCCTGGAGGAGGGAAAACACAGGCAGTGAGAGTTAAGCTAAGGAAGTGGAAGGAGGAAAGTAGTAGAGAGGAGAAAAGTGACAGCAAAGAGCCTGAAGTTGGTCCGGGTGTGTGGCCCGGACAGGACAGCAAGGTTGGCAGGATGTGGTGACCGTCTGCAGTGGAGGCCGATTGGAGTCTGCCGTAAGGACCGTGGACGGGTGGTGACCCGGCGGTACCGGACCGGTATACAAAGAGAAGCCAGCACCATTGGCAGGGGCCTTTCGGATCCCGGCAAGGCTTGGAGTCGCTGTGAATTTGCCAAATCCGTTAGTGAAGGGGACCTCCGGGTTTCCAAACAGCCAAGTCCCGATAGAAGGCAACCGTCGAACCGTGAAGGGGAGACACCGCCACCGCCAAGGGCAACCGTCTCCCAGGGCCAGCGCCTGTGGGCAAAAGGGGCTCCTCCGGCCCATATCCAGGTCGGGGAGCGGGTTACCGGTGGGAACCCATCGCTACCAACACTGAACTTAGGTGCAGGGAGAGACAGTCATCACTAATCTGCAGGGAGGAACAACCGCAGCCGTCCGAGCAGTGGGAGAGCGCAGCGTCCCCTCCTCCGCCCGTGACACTTCCAGCTTGGGACTGGTGTGGAGGGTAAAGTGGATGAGGATGCGCAGGAGGAGGAGGAGGCTCCAGTGTGCCGTCAACGAGATGTAGTGGCCTTGCCCACAAGCACTTGTCCACGTGTCTGTGGTTAGGTGGACTTTGGCTGAAACAGCGTTGTTCAGGGCACGTGTGATGTTTTGTGACACGTGGTTATGCAATGCGGGGACGGCACACCGGGAGAAATAGTGGCGGCTGCGGACCGAGTAACGTGGGACAGCTGCCGCCATCAGGTCGCGGAATGCTTCTGTCTCCACCAGCCTAAAAGGCAACATTTCCAGCGCAAGCAGTCGCGAAATGTTAGCTTTTAGAAGTGTGGCATGTGGGGCGTTGGCAGTGTATTTGCGCCTGCGTTCAAGGGTTTGCTGAATGGATAACTGAACGCTGCGCTGGGACAAGGACGTGCTTGATGATGGTGTTATTTCTGCGTGGGCAACTGCAGGTGCAGGGCCGGAGGAGGCTTGTTTGCGGGCAGCATGGACAGGGGATTGGTTCGCATGCACAACAAGCGAAGACGTAGCAGTGACATCAGCAAGCACTGCTCCTCGACTCTGTTGTACATCCCACAAAGTCGGGTGCTTGGCTGACATGTGCCTGATCATGCTGGTGGTGGTCAGGCTGCTAGTTTTGGTACCCCTGCTGATGCTGGCATGGCAGGTGTTGCAAATGGCCTTTTTAGAATCATCTGGAGCCAACTTAAAAAACTTCCAGACTCGGGAAGACCTAACATTTGTACAGGCACCTTGTGTCGTGTTGTTGTTCCGGGGAACGGTTGCCTGACGTCTGCCTGGGGCCACCACCCTGCTTCTTACTGCCTGTTGGGATGCTACACCTCCCTCCCCCTGTGCACTGCTGTCCTCGCTCTGCATATCCTCCTGCCAGGTTGGGTCAGTTACTGGATCATCCACCACGTCGTCTTCCTCTTCCGCACCCTGCTCCTCCTCCTGACTTCCTGACAATTGTGTCTCATCATCGTCCACCCCTTGTTGAGACACGTTGCCAACTTCGTGAGGACGTGGCTGCTCAAATATTTGGGCATCTGTACATACAATCTCGTCATGGCCCACTTCAACAGGAGCTGGCGAGAGGCCAGAATGTGTGAATGGAAACGTGAACAGCTCTTCCGAGTGTCCAAGTGTGGGATCAGTAATGTCCGTCGACGTGTACTCGGCCTGGTGGTAGGAAGGAGGATCAGGTTCTGAAATGTGCGGTGCAGTATCACGGCTACTGACACTTGACCGTGTGGAAGACAGAGTGTTTGTGGTGGTGCCAATCTGACTGGAAGCATTATCCGCTATCCAACTAACAACCTGTTGACACTGGTCTTGGTTCAAGAGCGGTGTACTGCTGCGGTCCCCAAGAATTTGGGACAGGACGTGCGAGCGAGTAGATGTGGCCCTTTGTTGTGCCGAAATTAGAGCTTGCACACTACCTCGGTCTCTGCCTGCACCACCATCACGTCCACTTCCTTGTTCGTTGCCAACGCCCTTGTGCATTTTGCAATGCTGTGCTGATGTGTATTCACTAGACTTGTGCGTTATATCCAAGTTTGTGCAAAACGCACACAAGTGCACCTGAACGCTGCCACCAACAGGCACACACGTGCGGTTTTTAAATGCAAGCACGGACGCACTAAGAACCTAACATGCACGTCTCTATCCAGGGACAATGTGGAGCCTCCCAATTTTTGGCTGCCCTGCCTAAGGGCTATACTACAATAGACCCACTTCCTGACAATGGACACTTCAGGTTTACAGGCCCTCATGCACGTCTCTATCCAGGGACAATGTGGAGCTTCCCAATTTTTGGCTGCCCTGCCTAAGGGCTATACTACAATAGACCCACTTCCTTACAATGGGCACTTCAGGTTTACAGGCCATCATGCACGTCTCTATCCAGGGACAATGTGGAGCCTCCCAATTTTTGGCTGCCCTGCCAAAGGGCTATACTACAATAGACCCACTTCCTGACAATGGGCACTTCAGGTTTACAGGCCCTCATGCACGTCTCTATCCAGGGACAATGTGGAGCCTCCCAATTTTTGGCTGCCCTGCCTAAGGGCTATACTACAATAGACCCACTTCCTTACAATGGGCACTTCAGGTTTACAGGCCATCATGCACGTCTCTATCCAGGGACAATGTGGAGCCTCCCAATTTTTGGCTGCCCTGCCAAAGGGCTATACTACAATAGACCCACTTCCTTACAATGGGCACTTCAGGTTTACAGGCCATCATGCACGTCTCTATCCAGGGACAATGTGGAGCCTCCCAATTTTTGGCTGCCCTGCCAAAGGGCTATACTACAATAGACCCACTTCCTGACAATGGGCACTTCAGGTTTACAGGCCCTCATGCACGTCTCTATCCAGGGACAATGTGGAGCCTCCCAATTTTTGGCTGCCCTGCCAAAGGGCTATACTACAATAGACCCACTTCCTGACAATGGACACTTCAGGTTTACAGGCCCTCATGCACGTCTCTATCCAGGGACAATGTGGAGCCTCCCAATTTTTGGCTGCCCTGCCTAAGGGCTATACTACAATAGACCCACTTCCTGACAATGGACACTTCAGGTTTACAGGCCCTCATGCACGTCTCTATCCAGGGACAATGTGGAGCCTCCCAATTTTTGGCTGCCCTGCCTAAGGGCTATACTACAATAGACCCACTTCCTGACAATGGACACTTCAGGTTTACAGGCCCTCATGCACGTCTCTATCCAGGGACAATGTGGAGCCTCCCAATTTTTGGCTGCCCTGCCTAAGGGCTATACTACAATAGACCCACTTCCTTACAATGGGCACTTCAGGTTTACAGGCCATCATGCACGTCTCTATCCAGGGACAATGTGGAGCCTCCCAATTTTTGGCTGCCCTGCCAAAGGGCTATACTACAATAGACCCACTTCCTGACAATGGGCACTTCAGGTTTACAGGCCCTCATGCACGTCTCTATCCAGGGACAATGTGGAGCCTCCCAATTTTTGGCTGCCCTGCATAAGGGCTATACTACAATAGACCCACTTCCTTACAATGGGCACTTCAGGTTTACAGGCCCTCATGCACGTCTGTATGCAGGGGCATTGGTGAACCTCACAATTTTGGACTGCCCTGGCAAAGGAAAATACTACAAAGACTCACTTCCTCAAAATGGGCACATTAGACTCAAGAGGCCTTCATGTACGTCTCTTCTCAGGGACATCGGAGTGCCACAGAATGTTTTCACGTAAAATCTTTCATGTAATCTCCAAAAGTAACATACACCAGCTCTATCTCACTATTGGGTATGTGCCCTTAACATTTCCGCCATGAAAATTCATTTTGGTGTCATTTTGGAAGGTTTTCTGGTGAGTCCGTAAAAATGGCGTAAAACGCGGACAAAATTGTTCACAGCTGTGACTTTTGAGTGATAAATGCTTCAAGGGATCTTCCCCATGCTGTTGCCATGTCATTTGAGCACTCTTCTGAGACTTTTGTGACATTTTTAGGGTTTCTACATGCTGCCGGGGGTCATTTCATAAAAATACTCGGGTCTCCCATAGGATAACATTGGGCTCGGTGCTCGGGCCGAGTACACGAGTATCTTGGGATGCTCGGCCCGAGCCTCGAGCACCCGAGCTTTTTAGTACTCGCTCATCACTAGAGATCACTATTATGGACATTTTTTCTGGTCTCTGATTACATGATCATCCGTATACACCATATAAAGATGATCACGTTACAGTAAATGGCGGCACTGGTAAAAAATGATTTACCTCCCACCTGGCATGATCAAACATGTCAGATGGGAGATACACCTCCATCCCGGTCCACTCCGGTCCCTCAATGTCACCAAAGTGCACCCTCAACCCCCAACCCCCTCTCAATATTCCAAGATGGCAGCCGCACTAGTGGCGCACCGGCCGCTTTAACCCTGCTTGTCACATGTGTGGCACCCCAGGGTTGCCACAGTAACAACACAAAGGGTTAACTCCCCACACACAACACCAAGACCTCCTGGCCAGAAGGGGGAGACCAAGATGCTTCCCTGTACATTCTGCTGGGGGGAGGAAATGGTCAGTAGTTTCAGTTTGGAAGTTCAGTGCAGAGCACTGAGGAGACAGGATCTCTGCAGGTTGGAAGCTGGCTTTAGCTCACCTCAGGATCCACTGACCAATTCCAGGCCTAGCTGAGGGTCTGAGGGAAGGAGAAAGCGTACACAGAGGAACATTCCTGGAAGACAGAGCATTGCTGAGTTCATCCCAGTGGAGCACACAGAACGGATGCTGGATCCGAGACTGCAGGTTACATACTGCACAGTTACCACCAGAGAAGTGAAGATTCCAGATCTTTCACCTGTACCACAGACACAAGCAACAAACGCAGAGTTCAGGAACATACTAGGAAGGACTCGAGTTGCCTGTCAGGTCGGTACCTAGGAGCAGAGCAGAGCAGAGCCGGCTGCATAGTTCACTCAGCAGCGGGGCCACAGACACACAGTGCAGGCAAGGAAGCCAAAACGGCCCGGCTGGGTGGGAGAAGCCCTGAACCCCTCACAGACTCCGTGGACAGTACTCTGCTGAATACCATCATCAGTAAAAGACAAAGAAACTGCAAAACCGTGAGTCTGCCTGTTTATTGTGCTCGTGTCCTGCACTCCCCCCATAGACTAACACACTGCCCCGGGGAAAAGGCTCTACCCGTGGGGAGCCGTCCCATCTCAAGCTGCCTTCCATCACCCCGGAGGTTCTGCAGCAGCGGTGGTCATCTCTGATCACATTCCACGGGTGGCGTCACGAACATAACCCCCTTTTTATTGTGGAACCAGGGAGCACAGACCGGGTCACGACACCGTGATCCCCTTTCCAGAAGCAACCCCATGGCCCGGTTCTGGGTATCTCCGTAACCCCTGGCGACACAACTTTGGCGTCACGAACAGGATGCGGACTGGACCCGGCTGCAACCCGGGTGACGTGTGCCTGTAAAGACTTATTGCATCGCATAAAAGACTTGCACTGTGAATTGTTGCAACAAAGAACGGACTTTAAACTTTGCAAAGATACCTGGAAAAATCCAAAAACATCATTGGTAACATTTTCCAGGCGCCATCTTTAATCGCGCCATTAGCTGCTACGCGCGGGAGAACAGCGCGCCTAAACTAAGACTCCGCCCACCGCTTGCAGAGGAGGTGCGCTCGGTGCTGCGACCCGAACGAAAACGCAGAAAAGTGTCCCAGGCTTGCTGTCAAGAAGACTGGTGAAATTAACTAAGGGGGCGCAAAGATGTCGCAACAGGGAGACGCTGTTGTGCCCGGCGGTGCAGCGGCACCTATCATGCCGTTCCTGATGCCGTACACCCCGGGTGCAGTGTGGCTGCCGCAGTACTCAGGTGAGCCCAACACACTTAATGACTTTATCGGAAAGCTAAAAATCTACTACAGCATGTACCCCCTGACAGAAGCTCAGCGTGTTGGTATGCTTACGGGACAGTTAACTGGCAATGCCCAGCGGGAGGCTACATCCTGGCCGGACGATGCAAAGGACACTGTAGAGCATATAATAGCTGGACTAAAAGCAGCTTTTGAATCCACTGCTGGCAGCCGGGCTAAAATGAGGTTCTTTGGATGCAAGCAAAAACCTAGAGAGAGCGCAAGAGACTTTGCCTTAAACTTGCAGGAGGCGCTCAGAGCACTTAAATTAGCAGAACCTGCCTTAGCCCCTGGAGCAGATAAGCTGCTGATAGACCAATTCCTGGATGGACTCTCATCCCCTTCCCACCGGGGACAACTGAGCATGATGGTGATCCAGGATCCAGGACTAACATTTGCCCAGCTAAAGGATAGAGCCATCCGCCTCCAGCAGGTGGAGGAGCCGCAGGATATAGACTCTGTTCAACACCTTACAGTGGCACCCCAGCAGCCAGTAGTGCCGGTGACATCGGCCATGTCAGCGGCTGTTGCTAACCACCTGGAGCCCATCACTAATGAGGCTCTACATCAAAAGCTTGAAGCCCTTACGGACACTGTTGCTTCCATGGCTAGAATCGTCCAGGAGCTGCGTGGATCCAAGTCTGCACCCAAGATTGAGCTGGCGACCAGCAAGGAGGATGTCCCGTGGATGAGGCCTAGGAGATACCAAGCGACGAGAGGACGACCCAGCGACCGCTACCAGCAGGATGGACAGCCCATTTGCCGCCGTTGCAATGAGCCAGGTCACTTTGCCCGTGAATGTGCTTTAAATGGGGATCCCCTGGGGAGGCGGGCCGCTCCTCAGGAATGAACTCTCAAGGTCCTTCACCCTGGCACGACAAGTATGTGGGGGGACGTCCAGTCATCCCCATCGTGCTGGATGGCATTCCGCTCAACGCCTTGCTGGACACTGGTTCCCAAATAACATCAATTCCGCATGTCCTTTATAAGAGGTACTGGGCTGATTCAGACGTTAGCAGTGGTCCATCTAATGTTGCATTGAATATATGGGCTAGCAATGGTGAATTAGTACCACAGGTTGGTTTCAGAGAAATGACCATTAAGATTGGGAGAGTAGAATTGCAGAACCAAGGTATTATCATTGTTGATGTTGACCGACGAGAACGTGAACCAACTATGCTGCTAGGAATGAATGTAATTGAAAATTGTTTTGCAGAGGTAATTACTGTCTTGCAGCAGATCGTCGAGACTGCCAAACCTGGGCAACAGAGACTCCTGCAGAAGGAAATTAAAGCCTTGATGCTGAAGCAGCAGGTAGAAATGTCAGGAGGTGAAATTGGCAGTGCAAGGGTAAGTGACCCAATACCTATTGTAATTCCTCCCAAAACAGAAATGCTGGTCTGGTGTAGAGCCGCAATAGGCATCAGAGGGCGAGACTATCAGGCCCTGGTAGAACCCGTGTACTCAGACAGTAGGCCCACTGTACTGACGGCCAGAGGAATAGTTGAGGTACACAGGGGAAGAGTGCCAATACGCCTTCTAAATTGTGGGGAAGATGAGGTCACCCTACCTAAGTATGCTACCATGGCTAAGCTATATACGGTTGATAACAACGCCATCACCACCGTTGAGCCCTTGAAGCCGTCAAGTCAGGCGGAAGACAATGGCTCAGAGGGAAAGCTGGAGGATTGGTGCCAAAAGCTACATGTAGGTACCGATTCTACACCCTCCCATCAAAAGCATGGAGTATACAGGGTAGTGAATGAATATGAACAAATATTCAGCAAACACCCATTAGACTTTGGGCAGATCAAAGGGGTAGAGCACACTATACCCACGGGTAACCATCCACCCATAAAGGAGAGGTATAGACCAGTACCACCAGCTCACTACCAATGCGCAAAGACATGCTCAAAGAAATGAAAGAAGCAGGGGTAATAAGAGACAGTTGTAGCCCCTGGGCAGCCCCACTAGTGCTAGTTAAGAAAAAAAATGGGACCATGAGGATGTGTGTAGACTACAGACGGATCAACCGCATTACACACAAGGATGCATACCCATTACCTAGGATAGAAGAGTCATTGGCTGCATTAAAATCCGCTACTTACTTTTCCACCCTAGATCTGACTAGTGGGTATTGGCAAGTTCCTGTGGCAGAGGCTGATAAGGAGAAGACAGCATTCACCACACCGATGGGCCTCTGTGAGTTCAATTGTATGCCGTTTGGACTCTGCAACGCACCTGGAACCTTCCAGCGAATGATGGAGTGCTGCCTAGGACATAAGAACTTTGAAACTGTCCTCCTGTACCTGGATGACGTCATAGTCTACTCCAAGACCTATGAACAGCATCTACAAGACCTGGCAGAAGTGTTTGAAGCCTTATCTGGATATGGCATGAAAATCAAGCCATCCAAGTGTCACCTTCTAAAGCCAAGGGTACAGTACCTGGGACATGTCGTGAGCTCAGAAGGGGTAGCACCAGATCCTGAAAAAGTTACCGTGATCAGAGATTGGCCGAGACCCACCAGCGTGAAAGAGGTGAGGCAATTCCTGGGACTGGTAGGCTACTATAGAAGATTTATAAAAGGGTTCACGAAGCTAGCAGCTCCCCTTCAAGACATCCTGGTAGGACAGTCAAAGAAGTCTGCAGCCCGAAATCCTCCTTTCCAGTGGAGTGATGAGAGAGAAGAGTCCTTTAAGAAGTTGAAGTGGGCACTGACAGGAGAAGAGATCCTGGCATATCCAGATTACCATCAACCCTTCATTTTGTACACGGATGCCAGCAACGTGGGACTGGGAGCAGTATTGTCTCAAAGGCAGGAAGGCAAGGAGAAAGTTATTGCCTTTGCAAGCAGGAAGCTCCGGCCTACAGAAAGAAACCCTGAGAATTACAGCTCCTTCAAGTTAGAACTACTGGCAGTAGTTTGGGCTGTAACAGAGCGTTTCAAACACTACCTGGCAGCTGCAGAATTTACCATCTTTACTGACAACAATCCGTTGACCCACCTGGACTCTGCAAAATTAGGTGCGCTGGAACAGCGATGGATAGCCCGACTGTCAAACTACAACTTTGTCATCAAGTACAGGGCAGGCCACAAGAATGGGAATGCAGATGCCTTATCCCGGATGCCACACTCGGGGAACGTGGAAGAGGAACCGGAGGGACTGGAAGAAATTGAGCTGCCGGCCTTTCACCGTCCTAAGGTGGGACAGTATCAACCGAGTGTTTACCAAAAACAACAGCAGGCAACTCTCAACCCATTAGCACACCACGGATGGGCTGACACACAAGACAGCGATCCAGCTGTGAAGCTAGTGAAAGAACTGCTTACACAACAAGGTGCATACCCTAATCAGAATGCCCCAGCTGAGACACAACATCTCTGGAAGGAGAGAGGTAAATTGTTCCTGTACCAAGGGAAGCTCTGTAGAAGGCACACCAATCCAAAAACACACGAGTTGGTCTGGCAGATCATCGTGCCCAAGAGAGACGTCAAGATGGTTCTGGAAGCTTACCACGACGGTGCTGGTCATTTTGGTTGGAAAAAGTTGGAAGTGCTCTTAAGAGAAAGATTCTACTGGGTTGGCATGAGAAAATCAATTGAAGATTGGTGTAGAAAATGCGGACCGTGCAACCTCAGAAGAAAGGATCAACAGAACCAGAGAGCTCCACTCCAGTCCATAGTAACCAAGCAACCACTCGAGCTAGTTGCATTAGACCACGTCAAGTTGTCACCAAGCCGGTCCGGCTATGTCTATGCCTTAACCATCGTGGACCATTACTCACGCTTCTTAGTGGTGGTACCCGTGAAAGACCTTACAGCTAGAACAGCAGCTAAAGCATTCCAGACGTACTTTTGCAGACCCCATGGTTACCCAGAACAAGTCCTTGCAGATCAAGGTCCAGCTTTCGAATCACAGATCTTCCAAGAATTCTGCAACATGTATGGCTGTAAAAAGATCCGCACAACAGCATACCATCCCCAAACAAATGGCTTATGTGAGAAGATGAACCATATTGTGATTGACCTGTTGAAGACCTTACCAGAGTCAGAAAGAAATCAATGGCCAGAGAAGTTGCCCGACCTAGTGGACTTGTACAATCATGTCCCGGTGAGTTCTACAAACTGCACCCCCGCTTACCTCATGCGTGCAAGGCCCGGTAAACTGCCAATTGATTTAGATATGGGAATTCTGAAGCCAGATGCAGAAGTTCAAGAATCCAATTGGGATACCCTACGTCAGCAACAGTATCGCCAAGTACAAGAGTGCGTAGAGAAAAGTCTCCAACAAGCTAGGGGAAGACAAGAGAGAAACTTCAACCAGCATGCTCTAGCAACCCCATTGCAACCTGGTGACCAAGTTCTCAAGAGGAAACGACGCACGAACAAATTGGATAATCAGTGGGAAACCACCCCATATACAGTCTTACCATCCAGTATGGATAATCCCAAAGTGTGTCTCATCAGTAAGGATGAAGGAAGGACATCAGCTGTCGTGTCAAGAGATCAACTCAAACCGTGTCCTGAAACCCTGAAGACACCAGAAGTCACCTTACCCATACAGGTACAACCTGTCAAGAAGGAAGAAGATGTATTCCATACAGTCTTAGGAGATTTCCCAAAAACATGGCCAAATTACTATGGAGCAGTAGTAGTCCCAATGATCGCCTTCCCTCAAGTGGTGGAACCACAATCAGAATCCATACCACAAGAAGTCCCAAGACATGAAGAACTGGAAGTTGAAACCGTAGAGGAAGAACAGATTCCTGGTCCCAGTGAGCTTGCCAGTCCTACAGTCGGTCCACCATCCTCACAAGTACCAGAAACACCAAATAGGTACACTTCCACCCACACCATTATGCTAAGTACACCCAGTACACCAGCAGTACGCAGGTCACAGCGTAGTACTCAGGGTCAGATACCAGCAAGATATAAAGACTAATGTGGAATTGCATATAAAATGTACATATGTTATGTTTATATGAAAAACCGTAACAGTTTAGTGTACAGAAAAGGTGAGAGAAGAGTGGTGTAAGGTGGCAGCACGGAGAGTTACAACTTGATCACATGTTGGTGGCCCGAGGGCCGTGAGGCCTACTGCACTTATGACCAGAGTAGAGACACCTTTAAGAAGTGTTTGTTGATTGAAATGTTTATTTAATTGCAACGTTAAGACCAAAAGCCCAGTACCTACAGAGACTATACTGTATGAACACTTACATATTTTTGAACATTTTGGACTCTTTTTGAGCTTTAAGGTTTTTGTATTTTTTTTCCTTTTGAGACTCTGTATATATACAATTGTTGTGATAACTTGTTTGTTTGTTTCACAGTCCCGGAGTACTGTTCTTCACTAAGGGGGAATGTGGCACCCCAGGGTTGCCACAGTAACAACACAAAGGGTTAACTCCCCACACACAACACCAAGACCTCCTGGCCAGAAGGGGGAGACCAAGATGCTTCCCTGTACATTCTGCTGGGGGGAGGAAATGGTCAGTAGTTTCAGTTTGGAAGTTCAGTGCAGAGCACTGAGGAGACAGGATCTCTGCAGGTTGGAAGCTGGCTTTAGCTCACCTCAGGATCCACTGACCAATTCCAGGCCTAGCTGAGGGTCTGAGGGAAGGAGAAAGCGTACACAGAGGAACATTCCTGGAAGACAGAGCATTGCTGAGTTCATCCCAGTGGAGCACACAGAACGGATGCTGGATCCGAGACTGCAGGTTACATACTGCACAGTTACCACCAGAGAAGTGAAGATTCCAGATCTTTCACCTGTACCACAGACACAAGCAACAAACGCAGAGTTCAGGAACATACTAGGAAGGACTCGAGTTGCCTGTCAGGTCGGTACCTAGGAGCAGAGCAGAGCAGAGCCGGCTGCATAGTTCACTCAGCAGCGGGGCCACAGACACACAGTGCAGGCAAGGAAGCCAAAACGGCCCGGCTGGGTGGGAGAAGCCCTGAACCCCTCACAGACTCCGTGGACAGTACTCTGCTGAATACCATCATCAGTAAAAGACAAAGAAACTGCAAAACCGTGAGTCTGCCTGTTTATTGTGCTCGTGTCCTGCACTCCCCCCATAGACTAACACACTGCCCCGGGGAAAAGGCTCTACCCGTGGGGAGCCGTCCCATCTCAAGCTGCCTTCCATCACCCCGGAGGTTCTGCAGCAGCGGTGGTCATCTCTGATCACATTCCACGGGTGGCGTCACGAACATAACCCCCTTTTTATTGTGGAACCAGGGAGCACAGACCGGGTCACGACACCGTGATCCCCTTTCCAGAAGCAACCCCATGGCCCGGTTCTGGGTATCTCCGTAACCCCTGGCGACACACATGCAACAGAAAATTCCTCCCCAGGTCCAGCCAGGTCATCCCCTATAACTCCCCAAGTGTTCCCTGGTCTCCCTGTTACCTAGCGCATCGATGATCCCCCGCAATCCCTCTTAATCCTTCTAAAACAATGGCGGCCACATGCGCAGAGCGGTTATCAGCTGGCTTCCTACATTCAGTGGTGCTGCAGTGGTTCCATCCGGGATGGATGGGCAGATGGCTCACAGTAGCAGGAGATAGTGTGAACAGCGGCTAAACTCTGCAATACAGACAGGCAGGGCTGGCGTCAGCAACCGGCACACACGGGCAAATGCCGGGGCCCTATACAGCTGGGGGGCCCACTCGCCGTCTTCAGTCCTGCACGCCCCAGGCTGAGTTTCGGTGACTGCAGTGCTTTGGCTGGCAGCCGCACTCAGAACCGCCGTCAGGGTATTTCAACTGTGACCCCTGTAAATGGCCCCGCGAGCAGAAGCCAGGAGGGGGTGGGGCTGCTGACAGCCCAGGCCCCTCCCCTTTCATCTCTCAGGTCACTGGGCCCCAGGGGGTGATACCGCCATCAGGGCAATGCGGGGGCACGGGTCGCGCACAGAGAGCTGCTCTCTCTTTCATCTATGTGATCGGCAGAGCAGGACAGGAAATGTACTGACCAGAACGGAGATTGAGAAGGTGAAGGACCTTGCCTGATCACATGACCGGCGAAGTGGCAGGTCCTGCTGTTCAGCTGCTGCAGCCTCCGTGCAGCTCCTAGTGACTTCTCTCCTGCTCTCCAACGATCAGCAACTGCAAGATGAGGTAATGTATAGTGAGTGTAACTGTGCATGTAGCCTGTCTGTCTCTCTCATTCTCTGTTTCTCTGTCTCTCTCATTCCCTGTCTCTCTCTCTCTCTCATTCCCTCTCTCTCATTTCCTATCTCTCTCATTCCCTTTCTCCCTGTCTGTCTCATTCCCTGTCTCTCTCTCATTCCCTGTCTCTCTCTCATTCCCTGTCTCTCTCATTCCCTGTCTTGCTCTTATTCCCTGTCTCTCTCTCATTCCCTGTCTGTGTCATTCCCTGTCTGTCTCTCTTATTCCCTGTCTCTCTCTCATTGCCTGTCTCTCTCTCGCATTCCCTGTCTGTATGTCTCTCTCTCATTCCCTGTCTGTCTCATTCCCTGTCTTGCTCTTATTCCCTGTCTCTCTCTCATTCCCTGTCTGTCTCTCTCATTCCCTGTCTCTCTCTCTCTCATTGCCTGTCTCTCTCTCTCATTCCCTGTCTGTATGTCTCTCTCTCATTGCCTGTCTGTCTCATTCCCTGTCTCTCTGTCTCTCCACTGATATCATATTACCTCACACATAAGCTTCTTCCACTAAGAATGTCCTTTGTTGCCTATAGCAACCAATCACAGCTCCTATTAATGACCTGTAGTTCCCAGCTCCATTAACTTTAATGTAAGGAGATTTTTTGGCAAATAACTTTAAAGTGCGGGGTTAAATTTTCCCCTCAAAACATAGTCTATGACTTTCCCTGAGTCACATGAGGCGCCTGTACAAAATATTGTGATTGTAAATTAGATGGTGCGGATTCCTTTAGCGGACATGTTGCGGGCGGCAGGGCGCTGCGCTCACTAACGCTCGGGTCCGGCGCTGCTGCTCGGTGGCTCGAGCGGTGGGCCGGATCCGGGGACCTGAGCGGCGCTCCTTTCCCGTGAGTGAAAAGGGGGGTGGTTTGGTTTAGGGATTTAGTCCATGACACCACCCACGGGTTGTGGTGAAGATGGGCACCACCGCTGCTGGTGACGGGGATCCCAGGAGCGATGGTAGGGAGCAGCTGGGATGTTGTTTTCCCCCTCCGTGGGTAGGGGTTGGTGGTCCCGGGGCCCAGTGGTGTGACGGGGAGGCAGGGTCGGTGAGGTGCAGGGTTGCAGGGGCAGCGCGGCGCGGTGCCGGATGGCACGGGTGTACTCAATCAGCAAGAGATGCACAAAGTCTCCGGTAAACCAAACGGCTGGATGGACGGGTCCCGCAGCCGGCTGCAGTGTCTCTCCCCGGACAGGTGATGGTGGCTGTCTCTAACTGCACCTTTGTGTACTGTGTTGACTCCAACGGTAGTCCACTCCCCGGTGTATAGATACCGGAGGAGCCCGTTTTGCCCGCAGGCGCTGGCCCTTGGATTTCTAGCCGTTGGCAGTGGCTGTGTATCCTTACGGTGTGAGCGGTTGCCTTCAATCGGGACTTTGTTGTTAGGGAACCCCGGGGCTTCCTGTCACATTCGGATTTGACTATTAACGGCGGCTCCAAACCTGGTTGGGGTCCGATGGCCCTGCCTGGGTGTGCTTGGCTTCACTTTATTCCTCGGCCCGGTACCGGTGGGCCACCGCCCAGCCCCGGTCCTTACGGCTCTTCGGAGTTCCACCAACTCCTGCAGACGGCCACCACCATCTGCCAACCTTGCTGTAAGTGTCCAGGCTCCGACCCAGACACCTCAAGTGTTTACTCCTCACACTTTCACCTCCAGGACTAAACTGTCACTTTTCCCCCTTCAGGCCTGTGAACTCCTCGGTGGGTCGGGCCAACCGCCTGGCTCCGCCCCACCTGGTGTGGACATCAGACACTGGAGGAAGGCAACAAGGGTTTTGTGTTTAGCTAATGTAACTGTCTAGGGGGGTGGGGGGGGGTGTGTGTTACCTGTGACAACCTGGCTAGTCCAGGGCGCCACACACACACACACACACACACAGACATACACACACATACACATTCACTCAGCTTTATATATTAGATATATGCATATAGCTGACGATTCTGACCCAAAAAACAGTGCATGCAGCTTATTTTGGGCTGTCAAAATGACGACTAGCGGTTAATCTTTGATTGGTGAGGACTGTTTGAAGAATTGGAGATTTTCCAAGATGTGTATCTATGTATGTCAGTGTACATGACTGTATAAGTTGATGTCTGTATATATGTATTATTTGTGAATTTGTCTTTAGATATGTATGTGTATGTATGCCTGTATGTGTATGTATCTGTGCATGTCTACGTGTGGATGGGGCCCACTGAGATGCTTTCTCCCGGGGTACACAAAAACCTGAAGCCGGCCCTGCAGATAGGTATGAGCAATATTACTGGCAGCAGCAGCAGTAGCAGCACAATGCTATAAGACCTGAAAACTAGGAATGACTAAACTCATTGCCCAGGCACCAAGCATAGGGCTAGGGAGGCTTAAATACCTACAGCCTCCTGGCTGACCTGGGAAACACTTTCGTATAACAGGGTACTGTCTTTTTAAGAAAGGAGGCGTGGCCAGGGGCGCGCCCTAAGGACAGAAACTGGAGCTCTGCATGGTGTACATACTAATGATGGGCAGTTCGGCTCTTTTTAGTGATCCGGTTCCCATGGCTCCGCTCAACAAAAAGAGCTGGATCTTTAAGATCGTTCTTGCCTCCTTATTAAATATATGTGTTCACCCCAGGTGAACACATATTTAAGATTATAGTAATGCCCGGCCCACCAGCGGCTAAACTCCACCCACTTACAAGTGACCAATTCGATTGCTGAGTAGGTGCAGTTTAGCCGCAGGTGGGCGGGGTTTCAGTGGCGAAAAACGCCGTTTAGAGATTTTAGTGGCTCACACTGGGGATCCAGTCGGTCACAGCAGGGAGCCGGATCTTTGTGTCGGAGCGTTCACGACCGACACATCTCTAGTACATACGCTCCATGAGGCAGCAGCATGAGACAGATGGAACCCCTGCATCAGGTCGCCCTACATACACACTATATAATAGTGTGTATGTAGGATGCAATGTATGTAATAGTGTATATATTGAAGTATGTGTATGGTATACAGTGTATATAATATTGCATTAGTGTATATTATATTGTTTACACAATAGATGTAAAAAATGTGCATGTGTAGCACCAAAGGGGGTCAGGGGAAAATACTCGTCACTGGGCCAGTGAGGATCAGGGGATGTCACGGGTGGCCCTGCCCAGTTTCATGACCTCGAGGTGTACAATAAAGGGAAGAGGTGGTGATGGATGATGGTGGAGGTTGATTTCATGATGCCACCTGCGGTATGCGGCCAGGGAATACCCGCTGCTGTTGTCGCTGTCCTCCGGGGTGGATGGTAGTAGCAGCCGAGGTGTTTCTGCTCCCCACACGTGGAGCGTTCCCCGGGGAGTATGATGAGGGGAGTAGTAATAGCGGGCGCCGAGGTGCGGGGCGGCGGTGCCAATAATGACAGGTGGACACAGTCTCTGCGGGTTCCAGGTGTTTTACTCACAATTATGCTGTGCGCCTGGGAAGTACCGGTCACCAGCTGTGATGGGCACCGTCAAACCCGGATCCTTTAGAGGTCAGAGCCAGTGCAATGGACGATGGGCCCTTCTTCCTTGTGCTTGGTGTTGGATCCACGTGGACTGAAGCTCTTGGGGACCCCTGGTTCTTGGAAAGTGTATACTCCCTGCCCATATGCAGATGCTGCGGGTCCGTTGTGGGGCCTGCTTTGGAACACGACCCCGGATCCTATCTGGAACTGTGGGGGCCGGAGGGACATGCAATCCCCCAAGCCTGCAGATTTTGGTGGACAACTTGGAGTATATCCACCCTATGATTCAGAACCCTGTACAGCACCGATCCCAAGGGACCAATTAAGCTCTCCCCTCAATGACTGTATTGACTCCTGCGTCCCACCAGAGCCACAGGTAAAACCCATCTTCTCTCTTGCTCTCCTGCTGGAGAACTCTCTAACTGTTGTGTTTGCTCCTGACTCCCCCTGGTGGTTGCTCCTCCCGTCCCAGGTCCCGCCACTAGTGGATTGGGGATCCCAGTGTGGTGGTATCCTAAGGACCCAGCCACGTTGTCGACCCCTTTTGACCAGAACCTAGACGGTGCACGGTAAAGGAGGGCAACCTGGTTGTGTGTGATTGAGTTGTGTAAGTGGAACCGGCACCAACCTCCTCTAGACCCGGGTTAACCATTGCACCTTAAGTCAGGTGCAGTACCCTCTGGCGACTGAAGCCTCAGGGGTGCCACAGATGTACAATATATATATATATATATATATTAACCCTTTTATAACATCCGCTGTACACGTACGGCACAAGTTGGTAGTGGGTGCATGGAGCGGGCTCACGGGGAGAACTTGCCTCATTTTCAGCTGGTAATGGCTGTATATTACAGCCAGGTTCTGCCTAGAACAAACAAGGGTAGTGCTTCACTCCCCCACAATTGTTAACGTGTTAATTGTCACTATCAAACTCTGAGAGAGGCATTTAACACACACTGGGATGGGGTTGTGCCATGACATGATCGCGGGGTGCCGTTGGGTTGCTATTGACAGTCAGGGGTCTATTGAAAAGATCTGATATGAAAAAAAAGAATTTGTATATGTAGTAAATCTAAAATAGTCTTTAATAATGACAGCTTAAAAACTGAGATACAATAAAATTATAAATGGAGGGATGAAAAAAGGAAAGAAACAACTAATGTAACAGTAAAAATACAACATGTTTTAATTGTTTATTGTTAACATGTATAAACACTATAAATAATAAATTCATTGCAGGAACATGTGATGAATAAATATAATTAACAATGCCAAAAAGTGACTCTTGCAAAGGTGCATACTCTGTAAGTATGAATGGTGACGATTATAACATAATAGATTTAGTATAAATATAAAGTGCAAATGCAGATAACTATCAATTTATAAATTCATACATCAAAGCACTCTGGGCATGTCAAAAGTAACCTGTGCTATTTAATTGATCCCAGACCAATAAATAAATTCTGTAATATAAAAATTACCTTCGCACCTCCTGTGGCTGGTTATTTTGTCCTTTCTCATTCTCGGGTCCAGCACTGAGCTTTTCTGTACAGAGAGTTAAGATGTTGCTCCTGGAATTTCTTGCAGCCATTTTTCCAACTCAGGGGTCACTGCTCCAAGTGCTCCTATCCAGGGTCGGCCTTAGGCTAAATAGCGCTCTGTGCCAAATTACCCTTTGGTGCCCCCAGACCATGTCACAGGCGACCTGTGCCAATCAGCAGGTGGTTTACTCTCTCATCCTTTAGATAAAACTGACATCCAGAGGAAGTCATAAAACAGCAGCTCTCATTTTTTCTGGATTACAGTTTTGAAAGATGGCTAGTGAAGCAGCCGCTGATTGGCTGCAGATCACAAGACCCCGGTGCCCGGTTGTATTGCTTTTCTACTGCGTTTGTTTTTTTCATGTACTGTAAAATGACAAAAAAAGCCTCACCCTAAGCATACTACTATTTAGTTATTTAAAAAAAATGAAAAATCATTTGCAAAAAACATCCTGAAAGTCCTCGTATATGTATGCTGGCTTCATTTCTGGGGTCTATGTAATGACTGTATTCTGTGTCCTTTAAGTATATAGAGTGAGTGGCTTCTTCCAATTTTAGCCGCCCCACGAATGAGAAGGTTACTTCTTTTAGCCGTTTCATGGCTTTTGAAGCCTACAGCAGCTAAAATAATTAACCAAAGACGGAACATGTGCACAACAAAATCATTTTGAAATTGCTGTGCATCATGTCCCTTTGCTATGGTGTATTTGCAGCGCTTTTTTAGGCAGGTACTCCCTGTTGCTCACACGCTTTATCTGTTGCGCACAGAAACATATCCGTTTTTTTCCGGCATCACTGATGTCCCACAGACCACACTATGGTGTAAGCCGTGAAACATGTACCAGAAAAACACGGACATTGAAAATAAAGTGATTTTTACATTCAACTTCCCCAGCTGTCTCCGGCCTCTGCTGCCTGCTGCTTCCTGCCCGGCTAATTACTGTCATGCATATTCATTTATGCAAGTTTTTTCGTTGCCATATTGTGAGAACTGTAACTTTTTCTTTTTGGAGCGAACAGGGCTGTATGGAAGCTTATTTTTTGTGCAATAAGCTGAAGGATTTTTGGTACTATTATGGGGTACATAACATTTCTTGATTGCTATTTATTCAGATTTTTTAGAAGCAAAATGAGGGAAAAACAGCAATTCGCTTATTCTTTTTAATTTTTTGCTCAGTTCACTATGCGATAAAAGTGATGACTGATTTATTCTTCTGGTCACAACGATTACACTATACCAGATTTATACAATTTTTTATACTTTGCGACTTTTGCACACTAAAAGCAATATTTTACAAAAATTAATTTCTTTTTGCATCGCCATATTCTGAGAGCTGTAACTTTTATTTTTTTTGTTCAAAAGAGCTTTTAGGGCTTATTCCTTCACATATGACTTATGTTGGCTTTTTATTCAATTTTTGTGTTTTCAGTAAGACTAAAACATTTTTGGAGTGATTTTTCCCAAAGCTTTTTATTTTTTTTTTATTTACGGTGTTTGCGTAACAGCATTATAATTTCTTTATAATAACCTACACCTTAGGCTAGACATTTACTAAAAGAACAGCCCCTTTAAAAGGGCTGTCCACTAAATTTGACAACCACTACTCATTCCATTTGTTGAAGCATAACCACATACACCCTTTGTAATAAAATGATGCCCCACTTCAATCCATAAAAGGGATGTCAACAACCCCTTCTCATTCCCCTTGTTTGCCCCAGAAAAATAAATAAAGCTATACTCCCCTCCGGTACGGCCTCGGTTCCAGCAATGTCTAAAGCTGCATTCCATGAGGCCCCTTGACCAAACAGCGCCCAGTGTCTCTACGCCTTCAGACATTTGAGCAGGATGTGAGCGCTACACTGAATTTCTGCCGAAATGTCCAAAGGTGGGCATAAGAAAGCCGGCGCTGATTGGCTTTGGGGCTCGTGTGTCATAACAATGTCACAAATGCCCCTGGAATGCAGTTTAGGACATCGCTGGAACCGTGGTTGCAACGGAGGGGCATATAGCTTTCTTTATATTTCTGTGGCAAACAAGGGGAATGAGAAGGGGTTGTCCAAGTAGTGGACTTTCCTTTTATGGACTGGAGTGGGGCATCATTTTATTACAAAGGGTGTATGTGGTTATGCTTCAAGGAGGTGCCATTTCACAATAGTGGGTACATAATATACTACTATGTAAGGACACACACACACACACACACACACACACACACACACACACAACACTCCTTGCATGAAAATGATGCCCCCTCCAGGAACACAATCACATATCCTTTATGGTGACAATAGCACATACCATATTTTTTGTTTTATAAGATGTACCGGATTATAAGGCGCACCCCAAATTTAGAGATAAAAAAAGGTACAAAAATGGGGTTCGTCTTATACTCCATTGTTGTCTTACTAGAGAGGGAGCAGAGTCACAGGAGGCAGGCACGGCAGTGGGAATGGTGTGGCTGTGCTGGCAGCGGAAGCTGTGCTGGCTGTGTGGAGCAGGCTGGTGCGGCGGGTGTCCCAGATGCTCTGTCAGCGGTGCGAGCTTCAAAGAAATGGCCTCCGGAGAAGATTGAGCTCTCAGTTCAATGACAAGATCTTGAGCTGAAGGCTCCATCTGCACATGCGCCGCCCCGGACGCCATCATTTGAACTCAGAGCATTTGGGACATAAGCCACACCGCCCTGCTCCACACAGCCATCGCTGCCCGCACAGACAGATATCCAGCCGGCTGACCTCCAGCACAGGGAGGCAGGCAGCCGGTCGGCCGGCCGCCCACACAGAGAGGCAGCCGGCTGCCCACACAGAGAGGCAGCTGGCCGCCCGCGCAGAGGCAGGCAGCCGGCGGCCCACACAGAGGCAGGCAGCCGGCCGCCCACGCAGAGAGGCAGGCAGCTGGCCGCCCGCACAGAGAGACAGGCAGCTGGCTGCCCGCACAGAGAGGCAGGCAGCTGGCCGCCCGCACAGAGAGACAGGCAGCCGGCCGCTCGCACAGAGAGGCAGGCACCCGACCGTCCGCCCGCACAGAGGCAGGCAGCTAGCCGCCCCACAGAGAGGCAGGCAGCCAGCTGCCCGCACAGAGAGGCAGGCACCCGGCCACTTGCGCAGAGAGGCAGGTACCCGGCCGCCCGCCCGCACAGAGAGACAGGCAGCTGGCCGGCCACCCACACAGAGAGACAGGCAGCCGGCCGCCCACACAGAGAGGCAGGCACTCGGCCGCCCGCACAGAGAGGCAAGCACCAGGCTGACCGCACAGAGTGGCAGGCACCCTGCCACCCGCACAGAGAGGCCATCACCCGGCCGTCCGCCTGCACAGAGGCAGGTAGCGGGCCTCCCGCACAGAGAGTCAGGCAACCGGCCGCCCGCACAGAGAGGCAGGCACCCAGCTATCCACCCGCACAGAGAGACAGGCAGCCGGCCACCTGCTCAGAGAAGCAGCCAGCGCCCGCACAGAGAGGCAGGCAGCCGGCCACCCACACAGAGAGGTAGGCACCCAGCCGCCCGCACAGAGAGGCAGGCAGCCGGCTGCCCGCACAGAGAGACGGGCAGCTGGCCAGCCACCCGCACAGAGAGACAGGCAGCCGGCCAGACACCCGCACAGAGGCAGGCAGCCGGCCACCTGCACAGAGAGTCAGGCAACTGGCCACCCACACAGAGAGGCAGACAGCCGGCTGCCCGCACAGAGAGGCAGGCACTCGGCCTCCCGCACAGAGAGACAAGCACCCAGCTGCCCACACAGAGAGGCAGGCAGCAGGCCACCCGCACAGACAGCTACCGTGCAAATTCTACATCTGGTAGGACTGCCTGCAATAAACTGCACCTGCGCTGCGGTCACATACAGGGCATGATTTTCTTTCTGCGGTCGAGGTCTGGGGATGTGAGATGAGGTGAGCCCGCGGAGCTAGGCGGGAGAGCGACTGGATGCGCACGTTCACTGATTGGAGCAGTGGCAGTAGATGAAACTCATCTTTCTGTCTCCGCGCCAACCACACCGCTTGTATGCACGGCGCGGGCGCTTGGTTGCCAGGCTTCAAGAAAGGGATGGAGAGGTGCCACTGGAGATAGTACATTTAGCTTCACACATAAGGTCTCCCTGCGGCTCCTCCCATCAAAGCCTTCTGTCCGCTCAGCGGCGGTTACAATTAAAACGCAGTGCTGGGACCGGAGGAGGCAGGAAATTAACTTCTTACCTCTCTGCGGCGCCCCCCCTGAAGCATGGCACCCTGTGCCCTGTGATCGCACAAGTCGCACATGCCTAAAGCCGGCCATGCTCCTATCACCACTGGAATCACTGTTACCTTGACCTTCCGCATCTTTTCCAGTTGTTCTTTAAGGCCCTGGTATTTCTCCAGCTTCTCATATTTCTTCTTTCTGATGTTACTGTTATTAGGCACTGCCACATCTATCATCATTGCTGTCTTCTGATCCTTGTCTACTATCACGATATCTGGTTGGTTAGCTACCACTTGCTTATTCATCTGGACCTTGAAGTCCCACCGGATTTTAGCCCTTTCATTCTCCACCACTTTTTCTGGGGTCTCCCACCTGGACGTAGGGGGACTTAGTCCATACGCTGTACAGATATTCCTGTATACAATTCCCACTACTTGGCTGTGATGTTCGGTGTACGCTGTTCCTGCTTGCATTTTGCATCCTGTGACTATATGTTGGATTGCTTCTTTACATAGTCTGCATCTTGGTCTTGTCTTTTGTGGTAGATCCCTGCTTCTATGGATCTGGTACTTAGCGCCTGCTCTTGTGCTGCTATCATTAGTGCCTCTGTGCTGTCCTGGAGTTCAGCTTTCTCCAGCCATTGGTAGGATTTCTTCATGTCAGCCACCTCCATTATCTGTCTATGGTACATCCCATGCAGCGGCTTGTTTTGCCATGGCTCTTCATGCTCTTATTCTTCCTTCCCGCACTGTTGTTGTTGCTGTCTTAGGCGGGCTTTGCACGTTGCGACATCGGCAACAATGTGTTACTGATGCTGCAGCAATAGTCCCGCCCCTGTCGCATGTGCGATATCTAGTGAAAGCTGCTGTAGCGATTATTATTGCTACGGCAGCTTCACACGCACATAACTGCCGTGCGACGGCCCTCTGGCCGGCGACCCGCCTCCTTCCTTAGGGGGGCGGGTCGTGCGGCGTCACAGCGACGTCACACGGCAGGCGGCCAATTGAAGCGGAGGGGCGGAGATGAGCAGGATGTAAACATCCCGCCCACCTCCGTCCTTCTCATTGCAGCCGGGAGGCAGGTAAGGTGATGTTCCTCGCTCCTGCGGCTTCATACACAGCGATGTGTGCTGCACCATCGCCATTATGGAAATGTCGGAGGCTGCAGCGATGATACGATAACGACGCTTTTGCGCTCGTTCATCGTATCAAAAAGGTTTTACACATTGCGATATCGACTGCGACGCCGGATGTGCGTCACTTTCGATTTGACCCCATCGACATCGCACGTGCAATGTCGCAACATGCAAAGCCGCCCTTAGGCTCTCCCTTAGCATCTCATCTTTTGGTGTCATTTTTCTGATGTTGATAATGATGTTGATACTGATATATACCATATATATATATATATACTGTATATCCTTATTGTGCAAAAGATACTGCTATATTTAGAGGCAGATATCAGACATATACGGGCATAGAAGATAAAGTGCAAATGCAAACAACGCTATATACTGAGTGGTGAAAACCTGAGCTAGCAAACATAATAAATATTTAAATATTTAGCCAGTGCTGCGTCTGAACTAATGAATACAAATAGCCAATAGATAAGAGCAGATACAAACCATAAAAGTGGTATCATACTGAACCCCTTGACGCGCATTTCCCGATAAGCTTCATTAGAAAAGGTAATAACCAGCCCAGTGGAAAAGAAGGTGTTTTATACCTTTACACTCAAAGTATAACTGGAGGCACACGTGTCCGTAGGTGTTTGGGCAAACAACGAGCAGCAGTTTGGCGGCATCCCGTGACGTTACAACACGCCCCCATAGGGAATTGAGAGCGAGCTGAAACGTCATGATGTGGAAACGTAACCACAGCAACTCGCACTCAGTGGCCGATATGTGAGCAATGTGCTTGGCACACCCCATATTTCAATAAGGCAACAATTCTAGATACAGCGTCAATTGACAAGACAGCACGCCCCCCCACCTAGATATGACAGCGGACTGCAATATCACTGGAGAATGTTCTACCCTGATAACCTGCTAATTGATTAGCATAATCCAGCGAATTCGGCTGAGCCGTACCCCTTAAAGGGAACCAATGACCAGGATTTTCCTATATAACCTAAAACCAGTGCTATACCGTCACTATCAGGCTTTACATACCTTTAGTGGTCAGTTCGGATGTTTAGGTTTTGAAATCCAAAAAAATCAAAGTTTGTAAAATGAGCTGCTTGTTGAGTGACATCAGCAAAGGAGCAGATAATATATTCATACTTACCCCCTCCCTCTGTTAGAATTAGCATAAGTATTATACAAATGTGCCACCCCTGCAGCGGTCGAACCGCTCGGATCCGGGGGTGATTACTCGTGGCTCGAGAGTCTCCCGACCCGGGGCTAGGGGCCACACTCAAATGAAGAAGGGAGGTATTTTTGTGCCGCCCCGCACCAGCAGTCACCGCTTCTCGGGTCTGGGCGTACAAGGGAAGTTGGCTCGAGGTCCCCCGGACCCGAGGGCCTCACGGGCACACCGAAAATAAATGGGGACGTAGATGTACGGTTTAGGCCGTAGTAAGTTCGTGACGCCACCCACGGTGTGTGGTGAGGTGGGACACCATCGCTGCTGTTGTGGGACACCCGGGGGAGATGTTGTGCAGCAAGTTGTTAACCCCTCCATGGGTAGGGATGGTGGCCCCGGGACCCGTTGGGTTTGGTGCAGGGGGAATAGCGTCCGCAGAGGGTGCTGGTGTACTCACTCTTAGTAAAACACACGAGTCTCTGGAAACCAAGGTGATAGTGGTCGGTGCCCGCAGCTGGCTGCGTTCTGGTCCCCCACCCGGCTGGTGGTCTCTATCTTCCTCCTGCACTCTTGTGAAAGGTAGACTGCCTAAGTCTGGAACTTCAGGAGGCCACTCCCAGCTGGCTGTGGCCTAAGGAGCTGTGCCCGCAGACTCTGGCCCGTGGGATCTATGGGCCTTGGCGGTGACCGCTTATCCCGAATTGGTGGGCTGTTGTCTTCTATGAGGGACTTTGGGTGGGACAGGACCTATAATCCTGGCCTTAATTGGTTAATTAATTAGTCCGGTTGATTCCGATTTCTGGCTTCAGGGTCCGAGTAACCCCCTTTATGCTACGGTTTCCGGTTCGGTTCTCCGTGTCGGTACCGGCGGGCTACAACCCTGTCCCGTTCCACCTCGGTTCCACCGAGCCGTCTTCCTGTCTCCTGCTGTTGGAGACCACCATCTTCCTCCTAGCCAGTGGCACCAGGGTTCAACCCTGGCACCGTTCAATTTGGGGTTTTCGCCTCTGCTGGAGCTGCACACAGCTCCAGCCCACACTCCTCTCCAACTTGAACTTCAACTACTTTCTAACTGTTTTCCCACCCTGTGCTGTCTAGACCCCTTGGTGGGCGTGCACTAACCGCCTGGCCACGCCCACTGGTGTGTCTGTCTGGCTCCAAGCGGGGTGACTAGGGTTTTGTGTTTGACTGTGTGTTACCTATGGGGAAAGGTGTTGTGTGGGGGCCTAATTGTGACTACCTGGTGTTGCCAGGGCGTCACATTTACAGGGAGTGAGATTGATAGTTTGTGACGCCACCCGTGGTGTGCAGTAATGGGAAGTACCACCACTGCCATTGAGAGTACCCGGGGCGATGGAGTGGGGCAGCTGGATGACGTGACCCTCCACGGGGAGGGGATTACCCCGGGGCTCTGGATGGTGTCTTGGGAATGCAGGGGCTCGCAGGCTCACCAGTTGCAGGGATAAATCAGGTACTCACTCAGAAGAATGCAGACACCAACAACGTAGTAAACCAGATCTCTGAATACGCTGTCTCCTGAGGGGAGCTCGTCCGGGTCCCGTTCCCTGCAGCACTGCCTAGTGGTCTGCGGCCTCTCTCCTAGCACCAGAATTTTGATTGTCCGTTGTGGCCCGTCAGCCTTGAGCTTTTCAGGCCCCGCTCCCTGCTGTGGATAGCAAAGGAGCTTGCTCTCAGGGGCTCATGCTTGGGATTTCAGCGGGCTGCTTTTCTTGGAAAGCCCTATCCCCCTCGTTGTGCTAGTGCCCCGATCTCTGAGCTGGTGGGAACAGTCCATAGAGGCCCTGTCCTTTGCAGGTTAATTGCCGGGGTGCTTAAAGCTTCTCACCGACCTAGGGTCCGTGTACCCTGACGTGCCTTCGGTCCCAGCCCGGCTGTTGAACTGTGGCTGCTGGCTATCCAGCATGATTAGCCCAGCACCCAGTCACAACCTCCCGGGACCGGGTCTCGACTCCTCTGGGTCCAGACCACCATCTGCAACCTAGGATACTTCTCCCCTGGGAGCTCCTACTCCCAGCTTCCTCGAGCTCCTCACAGCTCACTGAACTTCCTCTCACATTGCTCTCCTGGAGCCGACTGACTTGTCACCTCCAACCTCCCTGCCTGACCCCTAGGTGGGCGGCCCTATTCCAGCTTAAGCAGCCCACTGGTGTGCCTGACAGGTGTGGTGCAAGGTGTCACTAGGATTTGTGAATGCTGGTGGAGGCAGTACCACAAGATGGGTACCCAGAACCATGGGGGTTGAGTCCTGCATGGGAAGAGAAAGATTGTGTAGAACCCTGTGACGACCTGACTAGTCCAGGGTGTCACACAAACGATTCACTTTGTCTGTTCAGGGACCTGTGTGAGGTCATACCCACACAGCGGTGCAGCACAACTGAAGCGGTTTTCAGTTGCTGTTTGTTTCTGGGCCTTTCTGTCTGAAGTTTATTCTTTAACAAGTGAAATGTGGCTCTATTGGGGTTGAGATCCATCATAGAGATCGGCCATGCAAGAAAATTCCACTTCTTTGCTTTAATAAACTCCTGGATTGCTTTGGGTTTATGTTTTGGGTCATTATCTATATAATGAAACGCCGACCAATTAGTTTGGCTGCATTTGGCTGAATATGAGCACACAGTGTCTCTGAAAACCCAGAATTCATCTGGTTGCTTATATCCCGTGTCACATCATCAATAAACACCAGGCACCCAGGGCCACCGGCAGCCATGCATGCCTGGCCATCACACTGCCTCCGCCGAGTGTTACAGATAATGAGGTATGCTTTGGATCATGACCTGTACCATGCCTTCACCATACTTTTTTCTTTCCATCATTCTGGTAGAGAATGATCTTGGTTTCATCTGTCCGAAGAATGATCTTCCATAATTGTGCTGTTGTTTTAAGATTTTTCTTTAGAGCAGTTCAATCTAGCCTTCTTTTCCTTGAGGCTTATGAGTGGCTGCACCGTGCAGTGACAACCGTGCAACCCTCTGTATTTTCTTTCATGCAGTCTTCTCTTTATGGTAGATTTGGATATTGATACATCTATATCAGGGAGAGTGTTGTTCACTTGGTTGGATGTTGTGAAGGGGTTTCTCTTCACCATGGTAATTATTCTGCGATCATCCAGCAGTATTGTCTTCTGTGGACATACAAGTCTTTTTGCATTGGGGAGGTCACCAGTGCTTTCTATCTTTTTTGCTCAGGATATACTAAACTGTAGATTTAACCGATTCTAATATTGTAGCAATTTCTTGGATGTTTTTTTCTGTTTTCGCAGATGAAGGATGGCTTGCTTCACCTGCATGGATAGCTCTTTTAACCACTTCTTAGCAAAAGCTTCAATATGCAGCACCATACCTCAAGTCAACTTCAGGTCTTTTATGTGCTTAATTGAGAATGAAATAACAAAGGAATTGCCCACACCGGCCCATGAACCAGCCTGAGAGTCAATTGTCCAGTTACTTTTGTGCCCATTAAATCCAAGGGGGCACATGTAAAGGAGCAGAAACTCCTAAACCCTTCATCTAAGTTTAATTTGGAAACCCTCAAATGAAAGCTAAAAGTCAGGACTTTATCTCCATGTCCATTATATACACACGTGGTCAAAATTGTTGGCAACACTTGTTTAATGAAAGAAAAACCCCCAATGGTCACAGATATAACTTGAATATGACAAAAGTAATAATAAATAAAACAAAAATCAATGAAAATGAACAAATGAAAGTCACACATTGCTTTTCAACCATGCTTCCATAGAATTTTTAAAAAAATAAAACTCATGAAATAGGGCTGGAGAGAAATGATGGTACCCCTGAAATAATGTGACAAAAGGGACACGTTAGATCAAGCTATGTTCACTAATTAGCATCACAGGTGTCTACAATCTTGTAATCAGTCAGTGAGCCTGTATATAGGGCTACAGATACTCACTGTGCTGTTTGGTGACATGGTGTGTACCACACTCAACATGGACCAGAGGAAGTGAAGGAAAGAGTTGTGTCAGGAGATTAAAAAGAAAATTATAGACAAGCATGTTAAAAGTTAAAGGTTATAAGACAATCTCCAAGCAGCTTGATGTTCCTGTGACTACAGTTGCACATATTATTCAGAGATTTAAGATCAATGGGATTGTAGCCAACCTCCCTGGACATGGCCCAGGAGAAAAATTGATGAAAAATCAAAGAGTCGGATAATACGAATAGTAACAAAAGAGCCCAGAAAAAGTTCTAAAGAGATTAACAGTGAACTTGAAGCTCAAGGAACATCAGTGTCAGATCACATCATCTGTCATTGTTTGAGCCAAAGTTGACGTCATGGGAAACGACCAAGGAGGACACCATTGTTGAAACAAAATCTTAAAAAAGCCAGACTGGAGTTTGCCAAACTACATGTTGACAAGCCACACAGATTCTGGGAGAATGTCATATGGACAGATGAGACAAAAATGGAACTTTTTGGTAAGGCACCTCAGCTATATGTTCACAGATAGAAAAATTAAACACACCAAGAAAAGTACACTGTCCCTACTGTGAAACATGGAGGTGGCTCGGTTATGTTCTGGGGCTGCTTTGCTGCATCTGGCACAGGGTGTCTTGAATCTGTGTAGGGTGCAAAGAAATCTCCAGATTATCAAGGGATTCTAGAGAGACATGTGCTGCCCACTGTCAGAAAGCTTGGTCTCAGTCGCAGGTCATGGGTCTTGCAACAAGATAATGACCCAAAACACATAGCTATAAACACCCAAGAATGGCTAAGAGAAAAACATTGGACTATTCTGAAGTGGCCTTCTATGAGCCCTGTCCTAAATTCTATTGAGCATCTTTGGAAAGAGCTGAAACATGACGTCTGGAAAAGGCAACCTTCAAACACGAGACAACTGGAGAAGCTTGGTCTTGAGGAGTGGCCAAAATACCTGTCGAGAAGTGTAGAAGTCTCCTTGCAAGTTACAGGAATCGTTTATTTGTAGTGATTGCCTCTAAAGGTTGTGCAACAAAATATTAAGTTAATGATGAGGAGGAGGAGGAGGAGGATGCCATCAATTCTGTCCAGGCCTATTTCATGACTTTATTTTTTAAAAAATTCTGTGGAAGCATGGTTGAAAACCGGCAATGTCTGACTTTCATTTGTTCATTTTCATAGTGTTTTTTTATTTATTATTACTTTTGTCAGTTTCAAGTTATTTCTGTGACCATTGTGGGTTTTTCTTTCATTAAATGAGGGGTACCAACAATTTTGACCACGTGTGTAACTATAACTTGAATATGTTTCAGTAAACTGATAAAAGAAACAAAATTTGTGTCAGTGTCCAAATATATATGGACCGAACTGTAACTGTACATTGAAGAAGCAATTAATGCATATACTATTAACAAAGATGGATGATTTACCTTGGTTAAATAGCAGCACATCTTTTCTGTCTTATTGTTGTGCATCACTCAGTGCTCCGATAAGAATTAAAAGCTTTGTATTTTTTTGGTTTTATCATGGTAGAAAACAATCAAACTTTTGTAATTTCAGCCATTCGCATGTTGTCCACTGAGACCCCTAAAGCCTGCTTTACACGTGTCAATTTCGCATACGATATCGTATGCTATTTGACACGCCCCCATCGTATGTGCGACATGTTCAATTTGTTGACCGTGTCGCACAAACGATTATTTGCTGTCACACGTACTTACCCTTCCATATGACCTCGATGTGGACAGCGAACATCCACTTCCTGGAGTGGGAGGGACATTAGGCATCACAGCGACGTCACGCGGCAGCCGGCCAATAGAAGCGGAGGGGCGGAGATGAGCGGGATGTTTATGTCCCGTTTACCTCCTTCCTTCCGCATTACCGGCGGGAGCCGTGGGATGCAGGTAAGCTGCTGTTCATTGTTCCCGGGGTGTCACACACTGCGATGTGTGTTACCTCGGGAACATTGAACAACCTCACATTCAATTTTTAGGAATTGAACGACGTGTATGCGATGAACGTTTTAATGTTCAATCGCAATCGCACGTAGCTGTCACACGTTACAATATAACTTACAATGCCGGATGTGCGTCACTTACGACGTGACCCCGCCGACACATCGTAAGATATATTGTAGCGTGTAAAGCACGCTAATAAAATAATCACGAGCCGTTTCCTCCATTCCTGCAGGGCACTCTATACGGTGATCGAATGGCACGTTCCACAGGTTACACCGCATTTCAAATGAAAAGACAGAACTCAGAAAACTGTCATGTTTAATTCATTGTGAAATGTATGAGCCTAGGTGAATAAATCCATCATTATACTGTATATGAATCCTGAGATTTTAGCATATTGCACTGTGAAATGTTAGATAAGAAAAGTGAGTTAAATGGATACTAGACACAACCCCCCAAAGAGATGTAATATATTTGCAGTTTATAATGTTAAACTATGCGGCTATTCCCGCTATGATATTTTTTTCTGGGAAAGGTCAATGCATGTGTGTTGTGATATTATGCAAATGCAGCGCAAACAAGTGGATAAACACGACGTAGCAGAGCGAAGGGTAGAAAATATTAACTCTATTGTGACGTATTCCATTGTGTGCCTTCAATATATAATGGAAAATAAGATCCAAATGCACAATTATACTTGTCCTTTTATTTTACAACAATGTTGTGTATTACTTACATGTTCATTTCATGTCTGGTCAATTCTACAGAAATGCCTTACTAAATACAAGTGGAACCTTGGATTACAAGCATAATTCTTTCCAGGAGTGCGCTCTTAAAACAAGGTACTCTTATATCAAAGCAAATTTTCCCATAGGAAATAATTGAAATGCAGACAATTCATTCCACAACCCAAAAATACTCACTGCATTTATACAAACTTATTACAGTAATGCAAAATAATGTATTGTATTCATATAAAGTTATTACAGTACACCAATACAACAATAAAAAAAACTGTACAGTAAAAAACATAAAAAATAAATTAAACTGCATGTTAGCTTACAATGAAATTCTTGGTGTGTGGGAGGTACAGTATAGAGAGGAAAAATTATGAATAAATATGACAACAACCTTTATTCTACTACAGTACACAAAAAAACAGACCACAAATCTATTCTCCCCAGTATAAGGGCAGAACTAAGTCAAATGTGGGGTAGGAATACTGCGCAGTGAATTAGATTACAGTATAAGCAATGTGCTACACTGGTTAGCAGAAAAAAAGTACAATACCATATCCACAAATGCAAATTTATAGACATGCTATATAGTATATACTGTACTGTGCAATAGTATACAGTATACAGTACATATGTACAGAAAGTTATTATTATTATTTATTATTATAGCGCCATTTATTCCATGGCGCTTTACAGTGAAAGAGGGTATATGTACAACAATCATTAACAATACAAAACAGACTGGTATAGGAGGAGAGAGGACCCTGCCCGCGAGGGCTCACACTCTACAGGGAATGGGTGAGGGTACAATAGGTGAGGAGAGAGCTGGTTGCGCAGTGGTGTACTGGACTGAGGGTTATTGTGGGTTGTAGGCTTGTTGGAAGAGATGGGTCTTGAGGTTCCTCTTGAAGCTTTCCACGGTAGGGGAGAGTCTGATATGTTACCTCCAGAGTGGGTCAGAGAATGGTGAAAAGACGGGACCGGAAGTGTGCACGGTGAGTATTTGCTCTTATTGCAAATCATTGCTCTTAAACAAAATTACAAATTTTTAAATAGCTTTGCTTGTCTTGCAAAACGCTCTCAAACCAAGTTACTCTTAATCCAAGGCTCCACTATACTTGCATTTCCTGTAATATAACTGCTGGAAAATCTTTTCTTACAACTCTGTGTTTGATATTTTTCCTGCAAATATATAAATAAATTGACTAATAGGTGTTACCATTCCTGTTATCAATAGTGAATGCGTCGTTACACACTGGCACTGTCCAATCAGTGTTGATTGGGGGTCTCTCCCGGTGGTATCCATCTTTTTATGCTTGCACAGAACTGTGGTTTCCACTCTTGTGCTCTAAATAGATGCTTAAAATTATGGAACACCGGCGGAATATAGACCAGGCTGCTTCTGCCTCATAGTGAGTGGTTCCATAGGGGTTTTGTCTGATTTATGGATCTGGGGATTTGTATGTAAACCCAAACTTTAGCGCTCAGCAGAGACCACAGGATAAATGTGAACCAATGCTTAATCTGATTTTTGGGAATTAGAATGAACAAATAGACAGCAGTATAAATTTAGTTCTTATTTTTATTTTTGCGCTGTACAAGTAATCAGAGTTATTCTTTGATTCGGTGCAATTACAGCGATATCAGATTTCTATATTTTCTTTTTATGTTTTTTTTCTGCTACAGCACAGTAAAAATGCCTTTTTTATAAATAGTTTTTTGTCATCATATTCTGAGAACTGTAACTTTAATTTTTTGGCGAAAAGAGGTTTATGAAGGTTTTTATTTTGCGTGATGAGTTGTACATTTTTGTGGTAGCATTTTGTGGTATATAACCTTTTTTGATTGCTTTTTATTCATTTTTCATATGCAGAATGAACAAAAACCAGCATCTCGCTTACTGTTTTTTTTTCCATGGTTCACGGTGGGGTAAAAGTGATAAGACCGATTTATTCTCCCATTCAGTATGATTATAGTGATACCAGATTTATATAGTTTTCATATGCTTTGCTACTTTTACATACTACAAACAATATTTTAGAAAAATTTATATATTTTTGTATTGCCATATTCTGAGAACTATGCATTTTTAATTTTTTATCTGAATGAGCCATATTAAGGTTTGCTTTTTGTGGAACAGTTTGGCGTTTTTATTACATACCATTTTTTTTTACATATGACTTTTCGATAGTCTTTTATTACATTTTCTGTTTGGCAGCATGATGAAAAGAGACATTTTTTTGGTGTGATTTTTATTATTTTTGTACGGTGTTTACAGTATAGAATATATAGAACGGATGGAACAGATCATTCCAGATACGGTGATACCAATTATGTGTAATTTATTTTTTGTTTGTTTTTGTTTTAAAGCAAAAGCTGCGTTTTTAGTGGTGAAATAGGTTGTCTGATATGTGTGTGCTTTTTAGTGTATTTTTTATTTTTTTTACGTTTTTACAAATTTTCTTTTACTTTTTGTTTTTTTTTCTCTTAGTTCCACTGTGGGACATGAATATTATTTACTTTGATCACTGGTCTCATGCACTGCTGTACTCGTGTCTTAAGTGTCGGATACCTATCAGTGACTCAACTGAGAAAGTCTATTAGACCATGGTTATAGCAGGATCTAATGGGCCACCGTACCCTGCTTATCAGATGACCTCAGAGTACCGGAGTACCATGGAAACAATTTGTATATACGATTACAATCATACGGGGGCTAATCCTGTCAAAGAGGGTCTTTTAACCCCCTTTTGACCACTTAGATGCCGCTGTCATCGATTTCTTCGATGCCCGATCGATTTCAAAACCGGTTGGGAGTGATGACTCTGGTGTCAGCTGTAATGTACAGCTGTCACATATGGAATTTTCAGATGCATGGAGGCACTGTTCAATTATTCCTTACCACTGTTTTAAAACGGCAGTAAGAAATAAGGCCCATTAACTTCCACTGTTTAAATGTACAGTATATTGGCCATTTTTGAGGGCTTAAAAGAATTCTCTAGAAATAAGCTGATCTGAGTACCCTTTTGCTAGGCCGTTCAGCAATCAGCTATGCATTCTGGGGGAACCTTGCAAAAAGTGTTAAGTAAACTAGCTCTTACCAGTTGCCAATTTATTTCTACAATTCTACGAGAATAACAAAGGAACAGCATACCATAGAGTTGTAAGCAAAAAGTATCGGTGCTACTTGTACAGTGTTCTGACAGCAAAGGATTTTTTTTATGGTAGATTTTGCTCAGTAAGTTCACATATGTAGCAAAAAGATAGACTCACTCTTACCATAATCTAAAACTAATTTTCGCCAGTTGAAACAGGTGTAAAACAACTTTGGGCTGTAGCGGGCTTCCTTCTCCTAATCCGGCACAATGGCCATTTTGCCTCACTTCATCCGGTGCCTCACATAACTCGCTAACAGATCTCTTTATATGCAAATATTCACTGCTTTAAATGTATATAAACAAGTAATAGCTACATAAGTGAAATATAAAACTGCAGAGATCAATAATACATAATTATTTCATATATAAAAGAATCCAGAATTGTTCATTCATAAGAATTTCAAATATTTACTTATACATGTTAGGAGGAGGCTGGTCTTCATTAACTCAGAATTCCATTAATCAGCTCTTATAAATGTGGATTCATTATGTTCCATTTAGATGCAACTACAATCAGTGACTAAAAGTTGCAGTCTGATTAGCATTTGAAGTAGTCTGAGTCCTACATCTTATCTTATTAGTGGGCCGTAGTGTTGTTTTACCACTGAGTATATTTCTGTTGCTTTTATAGTAGCAACATTTTCTGCAGTGCACACTGCAGCTCACAATCTACAGTATATCACAAATGTGAGTACATCCCTCACATTTTTTGTAAATATTTTTTTATATCTTTTCATAGGACAACACTGAAGATATGACACTTTGATACAATACATATATATGATACAATATATGATACAATAGTCAGTACACAGTTTGTATAACAGTGTAAATTTGGTGCCCAAAGTTTCAATATTTTGTATTACCACCATTATTTTCAAGCACCGCATTAACTGTCTTGTGCATGGAGTTCAGTAGAGCTTCACTTCCACTCCTCAATGATGACATGAAGGAGCTGATGGATGTTAGAGACCTCCTTCTTCCATTTGAAGCTGCCCCAGAGATGCGTAATAAGGTATATGTCTGGAGACATGCTGACCAGTCCACCACTTTTATCAGTTTGTATAACATTGCAGTGGTCGTCTTGGAGGTGTTTTTAGGGTTGATATCTTATTGGAATATTACTCTGTTGCCCAGTTTCCAAAAGAAGGGGATCATGCTCTGTTTTAGTATGTATAGATCAAAAACATTGGTCTGCACTTAGACAAGTGGGTGTTGGTGCAAGTTAAAAATGGGTCCAATCTAAGATAATAAATAAATTCACTGCACTAATAGATTGTAAATGATGCAAAAAAAATTTCAAATTTATTAAGGCAACTGTGAAGTCATTCGACGTTTCGACCCCGCCTGGATCTTAGTCAAGAGTCACTTAAAGATGGGTGCCTAGGATATGGAAATTTGAGTGGATTAATAGCGTTGGTAGAGAATACCTTGAGGACAAAGGTCCTGTGTTTAGCCAGCGCAGCAGCGCTGTGGCTGGTGATATGGTGGGAGTTCTAACATGATAATGAATGTGCAGTGTCACAGGATGATCTCACTCAACTTTCCACCACCAAACACTGGATTTCGGCTCAGTATGCATGATTTTGAACTTTTGGTCATACACACCACTTCAGTTTGAAGCCAAGACACGTACACACGACTTCATAGTGCGCATGACCCAATCTCTAGGATCATTCGCACTGAGCCGAAATCCTGTGTCGGGCGGTGATGGCGGTGGAGAGGTGAGTGATATCATGAGGGGCATGCTAACATGCTAATGGAGCCAACTAGCCAGGGGAACTAACGCCCAGGGAACAAGTCCCCTTGCTCATTAGCATATGATAAAAATCTTTAGTAAAACTTTTTCTAATTATCTCTTTATCTATGATAGTGTATACAGGGACGGTTAGGCAGGGATTAGCAATATATACCCAGAACTGCTCGTGGTTCTAGGTGCATATTGCACCTGACAGGTTCACCTTAAATGCTGGTTAACTAGCTCATACAGTACATATGTAAAGGGAATGGTCTTTTCTGTTCAGTTTTGCAAATCTTATCTAAAAGGTATCTCAGTATACTAATACTTGAATATTTGTATAATTTATCCTGTATGTGAATGCTCTCAATGTATATTTGTTGTTTTTAATTTTCACTACTGAAGAGTTTCAGTCTCATTATAAGTAATTAAGCATCAGCTGTGCTTTCCGGAACTGATAGCTATTTTAGTTCATTAGTAATGGTTGTTTAATATCATGACTAAGAGTGCTTTGATACGCGAAGCGCGTACAACAATGCCTATTATTTATACTGTATATTTTAACTATGGTTTCTATTTTATATTTAACTCAATAAAGAAAACTGCGTTTGTGAAGTTGGTTCCTTGTTTCTCATTTATAAAACCTCCAGCCATACATAAAACCACTCCAGGGTGGAGGCCTAGCGTTAGTTTGCGCAAAAAGTTTGCAACTGTAAAATCAGATGAAAACAAGTGGAATCCCAAAGTTTACCACAGCAGGAAGATTTCCCGGCAACCAGATAAAATGCAAAACCTGTTTATTTATATTAACAATGGACATGATAAAGATTCCCAGCTCACATCCGGACTACACAACCCCAAGTACCTTCAGCTGTGCCACAACCAATGTGGTGTAGCTAGTTATATGTACCAAATGTCCAACTGGTGATCTGTATATAGGGAAGACAGGGAAAAAAGCTTAGAACCTGGATAAATTCTTATCACCACACAATTAGAGAAAAAAAGGATAGATCTACTTGTAGTCAAACACTTTTATAGCCCTGGTCACAGCATTATGGAGATGAAATTACTGGTATTGAAAAAAAAATTCAAATCCCAGAGAGACAGGAGAGTCTGGGAATACAAACGTATGATGACCTTTGACACATTCAGAGCAGGAATAAATGTGTCACAAGGATTTATGTATTTTTACATAAATTAAGAAATGTACTCCTCAGACCATCTGGGGGCATCACAACTTTGGACCAGACCCAAATCAGAGGTCAATAAAACTTTCACACCCCTTATCTATGAACTGCTTCAATATTTATTGCCACAACTCTTTGCCCCCTTTCCATACTGATAGTTCTGCTTCATGTCACTTGTCTTCTTTACTACACTCTTCTACATCGTGTTTTGTATACCATATTTTTTTTTTTAAATTAAAAAAGAGAAAAAAAAGGCGCAATGAGAAGCACCCGTATATAATAAAGTATTATTACTTATTGCCACTGCTCACCTATTTTGGTTGTGCGACCCCCGCACAACCCCCGTAAAGAGTTACGTTTTTATGGGGAGGCAATCCTCTTCACCTCCCTGAAGCGCTGTGTGTGGAGAAACTTGATCCGGGCTTACTGCTCTCCTGACACCTCCAGTCTGCACCAACACCGCAGGTCACGGAGTTCCCGTTCTGGCATCCACATCCAGCAAAATCTCTGTTACTCTGGACAAATTCCTATCCTTTGAGCAGCTCCTGCGGAATTTCCCTTAAAGGGAATATATGAATGAAAAATGGCTATTCGGTCTCTTTTTTTAGAGACAAAATTTATTAGCGGACTCTTAAACCACAATGCGTTTCAACAATCCACTGTTGTTTTCCTCAGGTGATCAACAGTGGATTATTGAAACGCGTTGTGGTTTAAGAGACCGCTAATAAATTTTGTCTCTAAAATAATCCTCTGGCAAATATCTTCATCAGTGCTCCAAAAGACCGAATAGCCATTTTTCATATTTTTTTTTAGAAGACACACTGCATTATAAGACGCACCCCAAATTTAAAGGAGGAAAATAGGAAAACAATTTTAAATGTTAAAATATAGGTTCATCTTTTAATCCTAGTGTGTCTTATATTAACTTACCAGGGGGGAGCAGCGGTGGTGGAGCAGCTCAGGAGGGTCACAGGAGGCAAGATTGGCAATGATGCGGGCTTGGAGGAGGAGGTGTAGTGGCTCAGGAGGGTCCCAGGAGGCAAGGTCAGCAATGCTGGGGGCTTCGAGGAGGGGGTGTCATGGTTTAGGAGAGTCAGTGGACAGAGGGTAGGCGATACTGCGTGCTCGGAGTGTAGCAGTGGTGGGCGCCATTGATCTGTTGGTGGGCTGCGGGCTCCATTGAACCACCGAAGGTTGTCATGATGGACTTCAAGAAAATGGCCACAGAGGTGGTGCGGTCATTTTCTTGAAGTCTGTCACGTCAATCACTGGTGGTTCAATGGAGCCCACTGACCGCCGGCAGATCAATGGCACCTACCAACGTTACACCCCCACAGTATTGCCAACCCACTGTCCTGTGACCCTCCTGAGACACTCCACTGCAGTGACACCCCCTCCTCCGAGCCCATGGTAACACTGACCCTGCCTCCTGTGACTACACTCCAAGACCGCCACCCTGGTGAGCCATATCCGGATTATAGGACGCACCCCCATTTTCCCCCTAGTTTTGGAGGAAGAGAAGTGCGTCCTATAATCCAAAAAATAAAAAAAATTAGGTAAATATGTGACTATTCAGAGGTTGTGTTATATCATGCCTAATGAAGAGACCTGAGTAGTCTCAAAAGCTTGTTATTTATTAACATCTTTTCAGCTAGCCATTAAAAGGTATCAACCACTGAGGACTTTTTTTTTTAGACAGGTGCAAATGAAAAACAGACCAAAAAAGTAGGCAAAGAATGATGCAAGTGCAATAATGAATAGGGGCTCAGGAGTAAATTGACACACACCAATTGCACTTCCACTTGTGTGTGGTTTTTTATCTCCCATTCTTGCAATATGAGATTACTATAATACATGTATCATTTTTATTTTTGTAAGTGACCTATGAAATCATACCAGTAGTTTCAGTAGTAAAATCAACCTGGCAGATTCTCTTTAAAGCTCCATTATTTGCAGCTAAAACTGGCTTTTGTTCATCAGCCATGCTAAACAATGAGATTGTAGAAGGAAATGCCAGGGCTCCTCCACCAATCATTCTACATATCCTTGTATTTATACGCATGAACAATACAGATTGCATAGCGTTAACCTTGACACAATGTAACTGCAAATGTAAATTGTGACAAAGAATCAAATCTGTGGGTTTGTCAAGAATGAGACATGAAATGGAAATACAAATTACTGCTACAGACAGTACACAAGGACAAAGTAAGGCCATCGTGCGTACATGCCCACGAAGAGTTTTACTCTCTATTTTAAGTTGTATATTTTCAGTGTGCCAAAAATGCAGCCTTTTACAGTACAAGCAAAGTGGATGGGATTAATAGACATCTCATGTCCACTGTGCTTTTTTTATAAACTGTCCTGCGGTGTGTTTTTCCAAGCCGTAACATGTCAATTTCTCTTGTGGTTACGCTGAGTCTTCTGTGCGGAATTTCCCTATAGACTTGGATAAGATGTGGACCTTTTGCAGGTAAAAAACACCTTAATTTTTGGTGCCTTTACAGGGTGGAATCGCATAAAAAAAATACATGCAATCCATACCTAATGCTATTAATATCAGGAAGTTTCAAAAACAAAACAGCTTTATTGAAAAGATGATACACCGAACAGAGAAAAAAAACGCAACGTCAAAAACACTAAAAAAATACAGCGTCAAAAGTGCACACAAAAACGCAATTAAACAAAAGCAAATAAACTAACGTACTGAGATGGAACGAATACTGATCAAGTGAATGTAGCCTTACAATTCCGAGTAAAGCATGTTCTCATGTTACTCTTCTTATCAATGTAGTATTGCACAGATGATTGTTGAGAATAATAACAAATTAAATTTAAAATTTGATTTTAATAACTAAATTAACCTGAACCTAATGCAAAAGAACTGGTGCACACAAGAAGAGAATGATATATTACTGTAATTGCACAAGGAAAAATAGATTAGCTGCTAAGGAGCACACCACCAATTTTGTTTAAAAATGCATATTTGTGGGTCTGAGAAAAAAGTAAATTACTATGATTGGCCTAAAATTGTTAAGAAGAGTTTACATACTTAAAGACAAGCCCTCAAATTTCCTGTATTGGTGCCGAGTAGTGACACCTTCCTTGAGAAAGCACTGTTTATGAAACGTGCGTTGGTTTGCGTGTGGGGGCCTCCAATATGCACTATTTGGCCATACTAACCCCTTTGTGTATGGATAATTTTTGATACTGACACTTGTATGGGCATAATTAATGTATTGCAATTACTTATCTATATATGGATGATGGTATGTAGATCACTTATACATTTTGCTTCACATGTATGCGAATTGTCATCTGTCCACTGGTTAACTTTTGGCCGGCATTTCATACACAACTACCCAGTGTTACTTGTGTCTCCGCCCTCAGGAGTTTTTTTATTGCTTACTCCTTGTTGACTTCAATTTCATGTTTGTTGTATGTCATATATGTTGCTTTTATTATATTTCCCAATAAATATTTTTGATATTTTTATAAATCCGTTTGGGCTATTTGGTTTGCTCTGGACATAAAAACTTTGTATTTTGATAATTGTTAAGAAGAGTTTACATACTTGAAGACAAGCCCCCAAAATTCCTGTCTTGGTGCTGAGTAGTGATGAGCAAGCACTGAAATGCTTGAGTGTTTGTAATTTGAATTGGGCAGGTCAGATATATGGATGGGCTCGATTTGAGTAGCGTCCTCTCATTGTTCCATTCCAACACAAGTTGTCCCCATCATTTGCCAGAGTGGTGACCCATTGGTGCATTAGGACTCTGTGGACAAGGACGGAAGTTTTGAATCCATAATGGGAGGTTTCATTAGCCGACATAAGCGGCTAGCCATCACGCTGGCATGACATCAAATTGTAATGCATAGAGTGGGTGACTGGCGCAAATGTCACGACACACCGAACAAACTGTCTAATACAAGCTGTGCAGAGCATTAACACCATATGTGACAGTTCAAATATCTGCAGGTAGTAGCTCATCTTGAATAGTAAAGATCCAAAGATTGTGTAGCTAAAGGGAATCTGTCACCATTTTTTTGCCCTATAAGCTGCGGCCACCACCAGTGGGCTCTTATATACAGCATTCTAGAATGCTGTATATAAGATCCCAGGTTGCTGTGTAGAACATAAAAAACACTTTATAATACTCACGCTGTGGTGGATATGACTCAAATGGGCGTCTTCATCCTCCAGGGCCGGCACCTCCTCTTTCGGCCATCTTCATCCTCCTTCTGAAGCCTGTGTGCATAATGCGTATATGTCATACACACTCGCCGATCCCGCACATGCGCACTACAATAATTTGATCTGCTCAGGGCAGATCAAAGTGCGCCTGCTTCAGAAGATGGAGGACAAAGATGGCCGAAAGAGGAGTCGCTGGCATCCAAGGACGAAGACACCCATTTGAGCCACATCCCCCGCAGCGACCAGTTTAGGTAAGTATTATAAAGTGTTTTTTATGTTCTATACAGCGGTCTGGGCTCTTGTATACAGCATTCTAGAATACTGTATATAAGAGCCCACTGGTGGTGGCTGTAGCTTATAGGGCAAAAAACTGGTGACAGGTTCCCTTTTAAGTTGAGGACCAGGATTCGGCTACACCTATCTTGACAGCTTCATCCTGCATTGTGAGGTCTATTTTAAAATGTCGCGCCCTGAAGAAGGTGACGAAATGCGTGTCGGAGGCGGGAGGCTTACACACAAGCCAGGAGATTATTGTTTAAGTAAGTGCACAGTATTAAGTGGGCATTCGTGCAATATATTATAGTGGTGAAAATGTGTATAGTTTGAAGTAAGCTGCTAAAATCAATTATGTATCATATTAGGCCAAGTTGGAGCCATTACAGGTGATATAGTATAGCAGTATAGACCACTTAATAGATTGTTTTAGTACAGCAATTTTACCACTATTTAATTGAGATTGTTACAGGCACTATTATATATTCTATTTATTCTTGTACTGTGTATTTAATATGTATTATTAATATTGTTGAGATCTATGGTTATTTATTGATGTTTATTACACATGTATTTATGACAATTAATTTTTCAATATATTGGCTTTGTTAGTCTGCTTCCACACTGGTGGTATTGTCCTTTTTTATGATGGTTTTTTTTTTTAAATTTTTTAACTAGAAATATTTGATTGATATTTTTTTGGGGTCTTTGTGTAGACGGAGAATATTGAATCTATTTTTGATTAGATAACTATGATGACACCGCTATAAGTGAGAGATTTTTGACTATACTATTTTAAAATGTGCACAACATATATAAAATACACTGTATTAGCAAGTTCAATATACATCATCGCAGTAAAACTGATGGGTATTTTAGGCAAGCACTGAGCACTAATCACTTATGTTTATACTGGTGGTGTTCACACGGACACTATATTATTTTGAAATTAAAAAAAAAGTTCTATTGTAAATTAAACTTCAATTAAAAAAGTCTGTGACACATTTATAAAAACCTTTAATGGTCAGCCAATTAGTATTGTTTTTGGAGTGTATTGTATCCAGATAGACATGTCCAAGGTCGGTGTTTTCAGATCTTCTTCTAGTATTGATAACTTCCTATAAAATGTATTTTTAATTTTAGAAAATTAGTTGCTGTATTTGAGCACCAATTATGGGCAGAACGGAGACATGTCATTTGTAAATGATGCTGATATCTGATTATGCCTTGAAGCACGTTTTTTATGAAACACTCTTTTTTCTATGTTGCGCATCCAGTTCTAAGCTCTATTTTTTTAGTCTTTGATATATATTTTGGACTTCTTGTATAAAGCTACCATCTGAGGTTACAATATATTTGTGTTTGCTTATTGATCCTACTCAGACATACAATAAAAAAATAATAATAAATTAATAACCGTAAAAACAATGCACCATACAATTCTGTTGTGCAATTTTTTCTTAGTACACCGATACCCTATACACCATGAGCAGAATTATTAGGCAAGTTATATTTTAGAGGATTTTTTTTTATTGTTCAACAACTATGTTCTCAATCAACCCAAAAGACTGAAAGATATAAAAGCTCAATATTTTTGGAAGTTGGAGTGAGGTTTTTTTTTTTTAGATTTGGCTATCTTAGGAGGATATCTCTTTTTGCAGGCAACTATTACTGTGCAGAATTATTAGGCAACTTAATAAAAACCAAATATATTCCCATCTCACTTGTTTATTTTTGCCAGGTAAACCAATATAACTGCACAAAATTTAGACATAAACATTTCTGACATGCAAAAACAAAACCCCCAAAAATTAGTGACCAATATAGCCACCTTTCTTTATAATGACACTCAACAGCCTACCATCCCAAGATTCTGTCAGTTGCTTGATCTGTTTATGATCAACATTGCATGCAGCAGCCACCACAGCCTCCAGACACTGTTCCGAGAGGTGTACTGTTTTCCCTTCCTGTAGATCTTACATTTTATGAAGGACCACAGATTCTCTATGGAGTTCAGATCAAGTGAACAAGGGGGCCATGTCATTATTTTTTCATCTTTTAGACCTTTACTGGCCAGCCACACTGTAGAGTAGTTGGATGCATGTGATGGAGCATTGTCCTGCATGAAAATCATGTTTTTCTTGAAAGATACCGACTTCTTCCTGTACCACTGCTTGAAGAAGTTGTCTTCTAGAAACTGGCAGTAGGTCTGGTAGTTGAGCTTCACTCCATCCTCAACCCAAAAAGGTCCCACAAGTTCATCTTTGATGATACCAGCCCATACCAGTACCTCACCTCCACCTTGCTGGTGTCTGAGTTTGAGTGGAGCTCTCTGCCTTTTACTGTTACAGCCTTTGGCCCATCCATCTGGCCCATCAAGAGTCATTCTCATTTCATCAGTCCATAAAACCTTTGAAAAATTAGTCTTAAGATATTTCTTGGCCCAGTCTTGACGTTTTATCTTATGTTTCTTGTTCAAAGGTGGTCGTTTTTCAGCCTACCTTACCTTGGCCATGTCCCTGAGTATGGCACAGCTTGTGCTTTTTGATACTCCAGTAACGTTGCAGCTCTGAAATATGGCCAAACTGGTGGCAAATGGCATCTTAGCAGCTTGACACTTGATTTTCCTCAATTCATGGGCAGTTATTTTGCGCCTTTTTTACCCAACACACTTCTTGCGACCCTGTTGGCTGTTTGCCATGAAATGCTTGATTGTTTAGTGATCACGCTTCAAAAGTTTGGCAATTTCAAGACTGCTGCATCCCTCTGCAAGACATCTCACATTTTTGGACTTTTCAGAGCCCGTCAAATCTCTTTTCTGACCCATTTTGCCAAAGGAAAGGAAGTTGTCTAATAATTAAGCACACCTTATATAGGGTGTTGATGTCATTACACCACACCCCTACTCATTACAGAGATGCACATCACCTGATTTACTTAATTGGTAGTTGGCTCTCAGCCTATACAGCTTGGAGTAGGACAACATGTATAAAAAGTATCATGTGATCAAAATACTCATTTGCCAAATAATTCTGCACACAGTGTATGTGGTTGAAAACTACTGTTTGAGTGCATGGCAGGGCTTTGAAGGAGCATCATTCACCTTCTGGAATGTAAAATTGGCTGGAATCAATAGCGGGCACTATGCTGCGTTTGGAGAGCCCCTGATGTGCCTAAATAGTGGAATCCCCCGACATGTCATCCAATTTTGGAAACTAGACCCTGTAAGGAATTTATTTAGATTTGTGATGAGTATCTTAAACCCTCAGGTGCTTCTCGGAATTTTATAACGTTCAGCTATGAAAAAAATAATCACTGTTTCCCCACAACAATATTGTTTTAGCTCCAAATTTAGAAATTTCACAAAGGTAACAGGGTAAATTGCACCACACAATGTGTTGTGCAATTTTTCCTTAGTACGCGGATACCCTGTATGTGGTGGAAAACTAATGTTTCGGTGCACAGCAGGGCTGGGAAGGTAAGGAGCAACACTTGACTTTTGTGGTGTAAAATTGGTTGGAATCATTAGCTGATGCCATGTTGCGTTTGGAGAGCCCCTGAGGTGCCTAAATAGTGGAAATCCCAAACAAATGACCACATTTTGGAAACTACAACCTTCAAGAAATGTATCTAACGGTTTAGTGAGCATCTTGAACCCATTGGTGTTTCACAGTATTTTATACTTTTATAGCCGCCTCCTTGACCCAGGCCACATGGCATGTGGTAATGGCACCAGTTGCAGCCATACAGAAGTTGCCACATTATCTCTGATGTCCTGATGACCAATTAGCGGCTGCCACGTCATCGCTGATGTCACCGATGACCAATCAGTGGCCACGTGTCATTGATGACATCATGCACATGCTCAGTAGGAGTAAATGAGCACTTAGACTCAGGATGGTACACGACTCTAGCAACCTGATGCCTGTCAGCCCGACACCTTGAGCAATGGACAGGTGGCGCTGCGGAGTCGACCGATCCCAATGTGAGAGTCAATGACAGGACTGGACCGGTTTGAGGCACAGGGGGACCCCGAACCGTAACACTGGGTCAGTCTGTACATGGCTCCAAACACCTTAGGTTATTTTATGGCCACCTTGTATAAAGAGAATAAAATATGCAAATGATTGATCTGGCAAAGAGTACGTCAACACACCCAATGCATGTGCAGGCTAATTTGCATGTGATTTCTAATGTTGATTTCTCAGTGCTGCCACCCTGGGTTAGAAAAAAATAGGTATAATTTTAATGGTTGTAGTAGGATTTACACATCCATAACATTAATTTAGTAAAATCATCCTGATAGGTTTCCGAATTTTCATTTCAGGAAGTTAGAATAATTTTACAAAATGTAAAGATTCAGAGCTTCTGAGATTTCCAAAGTGTGAGGAGTCGAAGAATTCTAATTTTTTTTTTAAAGTTTAAAATTTTTACTTTGACAAAGATTTAATAATAGGAAATGCAAACTGCAAGTCATATGTAGAGGATTTAGGTTATTGTAAGGAGGAGGACTTGAGTTCCAATCTCTAGGTGATTGGTAGGTAATCAATAGGCAGACTGACAGAGGAGGCACTGAATCTGCCAAGCAGTTAAATACCCATTTAATATGGAAGTAATAGATGTGTCTTGTATTATTTTATTTTCTAAATTGAAATATATTGTCTTTGTGCGATTTGATAAACATCAGCTTGTCAGACTAAATTGATTTTATATTCCTCCTGTGTTGTAAAGGTCACATCAATGTTCTGCCTCAATCTTAAAAATGCTTAAGAGATTGCAGGTATAAAAGGAAGCGCAGAGCTCATCTAAAATCTATTTTATTTTTAAGGGCTTTTCATTTTACTCATCAAAGTATTAACGACTTTTCTGCTGAGGGGACACTGCTGAGTGCAATTTAAGGTATAAAAGGTGACTGCTAATGATTCAAAGTAATAGATATGGGTCAATTTTATTTCTTGGTATTGTAAATGATTGTTCTATAATAAAACAAAAAAATTGCATAAAAATAATCATAAAAATACCTGTACGTTCAAATAACTTTTCAGACTAAACTGTCCTTTGTGTACATGAGGAAGAACACCATCTGGCCATTCGTTGACTTGCATCCTGCATTTTCACTAGTTTTCCCCTATACAAGCTCTATTTCTTAGTTTCCAAATTACCGTGAGCTAGAGGAGGAGACGAGTTCATTTCTCCCATAGTCAGCACAGCACACTTGGATGGATTTCTGCTCTTAATTCTTTTGGGAGCACACAGAAACAAGAATCAGCATAATGGATTAGAGTATACAGCACTACGGAGCTGAGGTGAATCAAGATCTGGGGTAAGGTAAAAGACTTGCTAGAATTCTCAGCATGATCTTTCTGTGTCTTCCTCCACCTGTTTCCTCACTCTGCTCCTCAATCCTTCTCCACCCTCAGTTCTTCATTCAGTACACTGTCTGTCTTAAGTAGAGATGAGCGAACCGGTCCCGGTTCGGCTCGAGGCCGGTTCGCCGAACGGGGGTCCCGTTCGAGTTCGGCTCGTCGAACGTTCGACGAACCGAACTCGAACTGCATAGGAAACAATGGCAGGCAATCACAAACACAGAAAAACACCTAGAAAACACCCTCAAAGGTGTCCAAAAGGTGACAAACAACTCACAACACATGGGAAAGTGACAAGGACATATACTCATGTGAAAACAAAAGAGCTGGACAAGGAAAAAGAGGAGGACACACAGATATATGAGTATATGCAAGGAAACATCGATTCCATTATTGTGCAACTTGAGCCCTGCTCATTTTAGGCTTCCAATCTTGATAAATTGCCTGAGCTCGCCACGTACGCCTTGGGGATCTTGTCGTGTCCTGCAGCCAGCGTTCTCTCGGAACCTGTCTTTAGTGCTGCTGGGGGTCTGCTGGCAGATAAGCACACATGTCTGTCCACTGACAATGTGGACATGGCTCTCAGAGGACTTTTCTTCCCCTGGGTCAGCCAGGGGATGTGAAAGGCACGCGTATTTTTGAGAGTGCTTCATGCAAAGCATCTTTTTCTTTTTCAAAAGGGGGGTAAACCGATGCCAGTGAAGTGGGGTGTGTGTGGCCCAGTTAGTGGCAACGAAAGAGACTGTGGTTGGAGTCCCCTCGCTGTGTCTCTAAAAGAACCAAGATGAACAAGTCATGGCTCTCAGAGGACTTTTCTTCCCCTGGGTCAGCCAGGGGACGGGAAAGGCACGCGTATTTTTGAGAGTGCTTCATGCAAAGCATCTTTTTCTTTTTCAAAAGGGGGCTCAACCGATGCCAGTCAAGTGGGGTGTGTGTGGCCCAGTTAGTGGAAACGAGGGAGACTGTGGTTGGAGTCCCCTCGCTGTGTCTCTAAAAGAACCAAGATGAACAAGTCATGGCTCTCAGAGGACTTTTCTTTCCCTGGGTCAGCCAGGGGACGGGAAAGGCACGCGTATTTTTGAGAGTGCTTCATGCAAAGCATCTTTTTCTTTTTCAAAAGGGGGCTCAACCGATGCCAGTCAAGTGGGGTGTGTGTGGCCCAGTTAGTGGAAACGAGGGAGACTGTGGTTGGAGTCCCCTCGCTGTGTCTCTAAAAGAACCAAGATGAACAAGTCATGGCTCTCAGAGGATTTTTCTTCCCCTGGGTCAGCCAGGGGACGGGAAAGGCACGCGTATTTTTGAGAGTGCTTCATGCAAAGCATCTTTTTCTTTTTCAAAAGGGGGCTCAACCGATGCCAGTCAAGTGGGGTGTGTGTGGCCCAGTTAGTGGAAACGAGGGAGACTGTGGTTGGAGTCCCCTCGCTGTGTCTCTAAAAGAACCAAGATGAACAAGTCATGGCTCTCAGAGGACTTTTCTTCCCCTGGGTCAGCCAGAGGACGGGAAAGGCACGCGTATTTTTGAGAGTGCTTCATGCAAAGCATCTTTTTCTTTTTCAAAAGGGGGGTCAACCGATGCCAGTCAAGTGGGGTGTGTGTGGCCCAGTTAGTGGAAACGAGGGAGACTGTGGTTGGAGTCCCCTCGCTGTGTCTCTAAAAGAACCAAGATGAACAAGTCATGGCTCTCAGAGGACTTTTCTTCCCCTGGGTCAGCCAGGGGACGGGAAAGGCACGCATATTTTTGAGAGTGCTTCATGCAAAGCATCTTTTTCTTTTTCAAAAGGGGGCTCAACCGATGCCAGTCAAGTGGGGTGTGTGTGGCCCAGTTAGTGGAAACGAGGGAGACTGTGGTTGGAGTCCCCTCGCTGTGTCTCTAAAAGAACCAAGATGAACAAGTCATGGCTCTCAGAGGACTTTTCTTCCCCTGGGTCAGCCAGGGGACGGGAAAGGCACGCGTATTTTTGAGAGTGCTTCATGCAAAGCATCTTTTTCTTTTTCAAAAGGGGGGTCAACCGATGCCAGTCAAGTGGGGTGTGTGTGGCCCAGTTAGTGGAAACGAGGGAGACTGTGGTTGGAGTCCCCTCGCTGTGTCTCTAAAAGAACCAAGATGAACAAGTCATGGCTCTCAGAGGACTTTTCTTCCCCTGGGTCAGCCAGGGGACGGGAAAGGCACACGTATTTTTGAGAGTGCTTCATGCAAAGCATCTTTTTCTTTTTCAAAAGGGGGCTCAAACGATGCCAGTCAAGTGGGGTGTGTGTGGCCCAGTTAGTGGAAACGAGGGAGACTGTGGTTGGAGTCCCCTCGCTGTGTCTCTAAAAGAACCAAGATGAACAAGTCATGGCTCTCAGAGGACTTTTCTTCCCCTGGGTCAGCCAGGGGACGGGAAAGGCACGCGTATTTTTGAGAGTGCTTCATGCAAAGCATCTTTTTCTTTTTCAAAAGGGGGCTCAACCGATGCCAGTCAAGTGGGGTGTGTGTGGCCCAGTTAGTGGAAACGAGGGAGACTGTGGTTGGAGTCCCCTCGCTGTGTCTCTAAAAGAACCAAGATGAACAAGTCATGGCTCTCAGAGGACTTTTCTTCCCCTGGGTCAGCCAGGGGACGGGAAATGCACGCGTATTTTTGAGAGTGCTTCATGCAAAGCATCTTTTTCTTTTTCAAAAGGGGGCTCAACCGATGCCAGTCAAGTGGGGTGTGTGTGGCCCAGTTAGTGGAAACGAGGGAGACTGTGGTTGGAGTCCCCTCGCTGTGTCTCTAAAAGAACCAAGATGAACAAGTCATGGCTCTCAGAGGACTTTTCTTCCCCTGGGTCAGCCAGGGGACGGAAAAGGCACGCGTATTTTTGAGAGTGCTTCATGCAAAGCATCTTTTTCTTTTTCAAAAGGGGGCTCAACCGATGCCAGTCAAGTGGGGTGTGTGTGGCCCAGTTAGTGGAAACGAGGGAGACTGTGGTTGGAGTCCCCTCGCTGTGTCTCTAAAAGAACCAAGATGAACAAGTCATGGCTCTCAGAGGACTTTTCTTCCCCTGGGTCAGCCAGGGGACGGGAAAGGCACGCGTATTTTTGAGAGTGCTTCATGCAAAGCATCTTTTTCTTTTTCAAAAGGGGGCTCAACCGATGCCAGTCAAGTGGGGTGTGTGTGGCCCAGTTAGTGGAAACGAGGGAGACTGTGGTTGGAGTCCCCTCGCTGTGTTTTACATGCTTCTAGAAGGGCATGACATGTCTTGGAGGTTGACTTTCATCATCTGCAAACTGTTGGCTACCAAAATGCTGCCTTTCCAACAACTGTGGTTATAGACAATGAGGAACATACTGATGAAGATGAGACGCAGATACCCGATTGGGATGACAACTGAAATATTCGGTCAGGGCAAGAAGAGGCTCGGTCTGAGGGGGAGGGGAGTGCAAACACAACAATTGATGATGAAGTTCTAGATCCCACCTACTGTCAACCCACAGTCAGACACTCGAGGAGGTCAACAGAGGCGGTGGAGGAGGATGCAACCAACGACGAAGTAACCTTGCGCCTTCCTGGACACAGTCGGAGCACTGGTAGCACGTCTACAACTGCATCCTCAGCCACCACTCTGCCTCTGAGCATTATTCGGGGTGGATCAACAGGTCACATGGCCTCTAAGCCTTGCCTAGCCTGGTCCTTTTTTGACATAAAAAAAGATCGCCCAAATTATGTGATCTGTAACATTTGGCATGGTTATCTTAGTAGAGGTCAAAACCTCAGCAGTTTGACAACTTCTTCCATGAATCGTCACATGAATAAATATCATATGGCCTGGTGGGAAGCTCACCGTGCTGCAATGCGGCCTAGCGGAGCCAACCATCCACCGCCTGCCCCTTCCAGTGCATCCGCGCGCTCGTCATCTTCTAGGACTGTGGGGACAGCTGTCACACCTGTTTTTCCACCCACAACTTCCACCACTGTAACCGCAACAGGCAGTTTGCTTGGTAGGTCATCAGTTGGTTTGGAAGGGGAAACAAGTGATTGTGTACAGCTCTCTCAAACATCGATAGCACCAACGTTGGATGAAGGCAACATCATGTCTCCGCCTGCACTTTCCTCCCAAACCTGCATTTTTCCAGGGACACCCTACTCAACACCGTCTACACACAGCAGCCAGATCTCTGTCCCTCAGATGTGGTCAAATAAAAGGCCACTTCCTGCGACCCATGACAAAGCTAAGAGGTTGACTCTATCCCTCTGTAAGCTGTTGGCTACCGAAATGCTGCCTTTCCGCCTAGTGGACACACAGGATTTTAGAGACCTTATGTCTGTCGCTGTGCCCCAGTACCAGATGCTTAGTCGCCACTACTTCTCTAAGAAAGGTGTGCCCGCGCTACACCAACATGTCGCAGACAACATCACCGCTTTCTTGAGAAACTCTGTGTGTGAACGGGTGCATTTCACCACCGATACTTGGACCAGTAAGCATGGACAGGGACGTTACATGTCGCTGACTGGCCACTGGGTAACTATGGTGATAGATGGTGAAGGGTCTGCTGCACAAGTCTTGCCGTCCCCACGACTTGTGTGTCAATCCTCTGTCTGTCCAAGTTCCGCCACTGCTTCTGCATCCTCCACCTCATCTGGGTCCTCCACCTCCGCCCCAAGCCTGCCTGGTCAGGCCACATCGTTCTCACTGCGCAGAAGGAATCACGCAACCCTCATTACTATGCTGGCAACAGAGCGCAACGGCATCAGGCGGTCTTTAGCTTGACATGTCTTGGGAATAAGAGTCACAGAGCTGAGGAGTTGTGGTCAGCTCTGCGGTCCGAGTTAAATAAATGGTTGTCTCCACTCAACCTGCAGCCTGGTAAGGCTGTGTGCGACAATGCTGCAAACCTGGGTGCAGCCCTTCGCCTGGGCAAGCTGGCACACGTGCCTTGTATGGCTCACATGTTTAAACTTGTTGTCCAGCAATTTTAACCCACTATCACGGCCTAGATGGGCTTCTGCACAGGGCATGGTCACTCTCTGCTCACTTCTGCCGTTTAAACGCCGCAGCTGACTTGACTTGCATTGCTCCAGAAGTCTTTCAGCCTGCCGGTTCATCACCTGAAATGCGATGTATCGACACGCTGGAATTCGACTCTCCACATGATACAGAGACAGCACCAACAAGCCCTGGTGCATTACGTCATGACGTATAGCCTAGGCCAATGAGATGCAGAGGTGGGGCAGATTACACTGCTAGAGTGGTCTCAGATCAAGGACCTATGCACCTTTCTGCACAGTTTCGACATGGCGACGAATATGTTTAGCGCTGACAATGCCATTATCAGCATGACGATTCCAGTCATTTACATGCTGGAGCACACGCTAAACACTATTCGGAATCAGGGGGTGGGACAACAGGAAGGGGATGAACTACAGGAGGATTCATATGCGCAAGACACAACAACATCACCAAGGTCCAGACGTTCATCATCACCAAGGCGACAGGCATGGGACCATGGGGGACAGGGATCAACAAGGGCGCATGGTAGCAGGCGAGATGTTGAGGAAGGTGCAGGAGGACATGAAGATATGGAGGACAGTTCGTCCTCCATATCTTCATGTCCTCCTGCACCTTCCTCAACATCTCGCCTGCTACCATGCGCCCTTGTTGATCCCTGTACATGGAAGACTCAGCAGATGAGGGGGACCTTGCTCAAATTTCAGTTGAAAGAGGTTGGGGGGAGATGTCAGAGGAAGAAAGAACGGTTAGCACCTCTATGCCACAAACACAGCGTGGACTTGGTCCGCATGGCTGCGCAAGACACATGAGTGCCTTCTTGTTGCACTACCTCCAACATGACCCTCGTATTGTCAAAATTAGAAGTGATGATGACTACTGGCTTGCCACACTATTAGATCCCCGGTACAAGTCCAAATTTTGTGACATAATTCCAGCCATAGAAAGGGACGCACTTATGCAGGAGTATCAGCAGAAGCTGTTACTCGATCTTAGATCCGCTTTTCCACCAAACAACCGTGCAGGTGCAGGGAGTGAATCTCCCAGTTTTAACTTGACAAACATGGGACGGTCTCGTCATCTTCAACAGTCTACACGTACCAGTAGGACCGTATCTGGTGCTGGTAACAGCAATTTAATGGAATCTTTTCATAATTTTTTTAGACACTCCTTTGCAAGGCCACCAGAGACAACAAGTCTGACACATAGTCAACGGCTGGAGAGGATGATACAGGAGTATCTCCAAATGAACATCGATGCCATGACTTTGCAAATAGAGCCTTGCTCATTTTGGGCTTCAAATCTAGAAAAATGGCCAGAGCTATCCAGTTACGCCTTGGAGATTTTGTCGTGTCCAGCTGCCAGCGTTGTCTCTGAACGTGTCTTCAGTGCTGCTGGGTGTGTGCTGACAGATAAGCGCACGCGTCTGTCCAGTGACAATGTGGACAGACTGACGTTCATCAAAATTAACAAGTCATGGATCCAGAATGAATTTACAACCCCTGTGTCATCCTGGGGAGAGTAAATGCTTGTGGATTTTGAATGTGCTTGATGCAAATCTAGCTGTGAAGTGTACAACTATGGCACAACTGCTGCCACTGAATGGGTGGGTGTGTGTGGGGCACAATTTTTGGAAAAAAGGGAGGCTCCGCTTGGAGTAACCCTTGCTTACATTGTTTTTAAAAGGAGCCAAGATGACCAAGTCATGGTTCAGCAAAGATTTTATCTACCTACCCCGGTGTCATGCTGGGGACGGTTAATTATGCCGTATTTTTGAATGTGCTTGATGCAAATCAAAACATCCTGTTTGCAACTAGGGCACAAGTGCTGCCACTGATGGGGTGTCTGTGTGCCCAATTTTTGGAAAAAAGGGAGACTCCGCTTGGAGTAACCCTTGCTTGCTGTGTTTTTTAAAAATGATACAAGATGAACAGATCTGAAGGCAAGATGAAGGCAACATCATGTCTCCGCCTGCACTTTCCTCACAAACCTGCATTTTTCCAGGGACACCGTACTCAACACCGTCTACAGACAGCAGCCAGATCTCTGTCCCTCAGATGTGGTCAAATAAAAGGCCACTTCCTGCGACCCATGACAAAGCTAAGTGGTTGACTCTATCCCTCTGTAAGCTGTTGGCTACCGAAATCTTGCCTTTCCGCCTAGTGGACACACAGGATTTTAGAGACCTTATGTCTGTCGCTGTGCCCCAGTGCCAGATGCCCAATCACCACTGCTTCTCCAAGAAGAGCATGCCCGCGCTACACCAGCATGTCGCACACAACATCACCACTTCCTTGAGAAAATCTGTGTGCGACAGGGTGCATTTCAACACAGATACTTGGACCAGTAAGCATAGACAGGGTCATTACATGTCACTGACTGGGCACTGGCAAACTATGGTGAGAGATGGAGAAGGGTCTGCTGTACAAGTCTTGCCGTCCCCACGAGTTGTTTCAATCCTTCTTCTGTATGTAGAAGTTAATACACTGCTTCTGCCTCTTCAACCTCGTGTGGGTCCTCCACCTTGGCGCAAACCCTGTGTGGTCAGGCCACACTTCCTTGCAACTGCGCACAAGGACTACCATACACCTCCTTACTATGCTGGCAGCAGAGCTCAATGCCATCAGGCGGTCAAAGTTTTACTTTGAAATGTATGGGAAATGTGAGTCACACCGCTATTCCAGAGAATAGTAGTCAGGCAGGGTCAAAACATTAATTGAGGAACAGGAACAGAATGGGACGGCCAGGACTTAATCAGAAAACAAGCAGAGGTGAAATGTGGATCGGCCAACAAGGTACATAAACAGCAAGCAGGAAAAGTAGTCAGGTAACAAGCACACAAAATCATAAAACTGAACTGGGGGTAAAATTAACCAGAGGTTCATAGCTATGGCTGGCAGTGGTCTGCAGACAGGGTGGGCATAAAAAAGGGTGTGGTGTCTTCCCATTGGTTGTAGCTGAATGATGGTATTTCATCTGTGAGATACCCACCAGCTACATTCAGCCAGAGATTCTGCATCTGTCAAGGTAATGCAGCCCAGTGGGTGAGCATAACCTGCGTCCACCTGCGCCGCTGGCATCGACTACTCTCCCATCATCAGCACTATTCATGAAAGGAACACGTTGTCACCTGGCGACCGGAGTACAAATTGACGGAGCGGACTCCGTTGGTGACTTAACAGCCATGTGCGGCAATGATGCAAACCTGGCTGCGGGCCATCCTCAGGGCAATGTGACACACGTGCCTTGTATGGCTCACGTGTTGAACCGAATTCTCCAGCAATTTTTAAAATACCATCACGGCCTACATGGACTTGTGCAGCGGGCACGCTCGCTATGTGCTCACTTCCATCGTGCGCACACAGCAGCTCAACAACTTTCATCACTCCGGAAGTCTTAGGGTCTGGCAGTTAAACGCCGGAAATGCGATGTTCCGACACGCAGGAATTGGAATCTGCACATGTTGCAGCGTGTGTGGCAGCACCGCAGAGCCCTGCTGAAATACGGTATGACATATAGCCTGGGATAACTTGATCAAGAGGTGGTGCAGATCACGCTGCTGGAGTGGTGTCAGATCAAGGACCTATGCACCCTGCTACACAGTTCACAAATGTCGACGAAGATGTTTAGCACTGGCAATGTCATTCTCAGCGTGACAATTCTGGTCATCTACATGATGGAGCACACTGTAATTATTATTCGGAGTCAGGTGTTGGGACAAGAGGAAGGGGAGGAAGTACAGGAGGAGTCATATGCGGAAGGGATAACAAGATCTACGAGGTCCAGATGGTCAGTGGCACCTATGCGGCATTCATGGTGAGGGAGAGGGATTAACAAGGGCGCATAGTATCAGCAAAAAGTGTTGATGAAAGTGCAGGAGCCCATGAAGAAATGGAGGACGAACTGGCGATGGGCATGGAAGACTCAGCAGATGAGTGAGAGCTTGCTCACATTTCGGTTGTGCGAGGTTGCGGGGAGAGGGCAGAGGAAGGATGCACGATTCTCACCTCTCTGCCACCAACACACCAAGGACTTGGTCCTCCTGGATGCACAAGACACATGAGCGCCTTCTTGCTGCACTACCTACATGACCCTCGGATTGTATGAATTTGAAGTAATCCTGAATACTGGGTTGCCACACTGTTAGATCCCCGGTACAAGACAAAATTTGGCGAACTAATTCCTGCCATAGAAATGGACGCACGTATACAGGAGTATCTGCAGAATGGGGTACGCAATCTTAGATCTACTTTTCCACTAAACACCAGTGCTGCACAGAGTGAATCTCAACGCTTTGTCATGGATATGAGGAAATGGTCTTTTACTTGTCCACATCGGAGGGACCGAGGGATGGCTGCTGTGCTGAGATGGCGTTGAGTACGGTGTCCCTGCACAGTTGCACTTTTGGTCATATCCCAAAATGAGTTGAAAAAGGACAGATGCTGTTGGAAAGGGGAACAGGTGTGTTGGAAAGGGGAAAAAAGTTTTGGTCCGTGGATTTGGAGGTTAAGCAACTGTAACATTTGCTGAAGAAACACCATCTGTTACAGTGGGACTGGCAGATTTGGATAAAGTGGTATATAATCTGTGACCGCTATATAACGAAAATTAATAAGAAAAGAAAGAGAAAGGTATATATCCCCATCAGCAGTCAGTGTCCACCGTGCTCCCAGTTGGAAAAGGAGAGGTTGGCAACTGGAAGGTTTGGTGGAGGATACAGAGCTGTGTGGCTATGAAACTAATAGTAGCCTGAATCGAGTTAGACGCCATTCGGATCTGGAGACTGTGAGCCCTGTTAGCGTCACAGGGTCCACATGCCCGCCCAGCCCAGGAACTCCCTGTTAACAACACAGGGGCCATTGAGTACGCTGACCGTGTGCGTAGGGGCACACCTGTGGACAGCAGGCGCATCAGCAGCAGCAGGCCTGTTAATGCCACTGGGCTGCACAAGCAGGACTGGTAGGACAGGAGCTGGTCTTAACCGTTCTGCGTTACCAACTGTGGTGGTGGCCTGCATCAACACCCTATCCCTGCCTACCTCTGGCCTAAAGCCGCAATGGGTTCAACACATGGAGGTGTGCTCTTTCGGAGCATAATAGAAGACTGCGCACCTCCTTGTTGGCTCCAGCCCCTTTTATAACCTGGGTCCGCCCCAAACCAGGGTGAACCACAATGCACCTCCTGGAGACAAAAGTAGAGTGACACGTCATGAGTGGCATAACTAGCGTCCTATTTGGAACCGCAACTTCAATGATGACCTCATGGCTGCCATGACCCAAACACCTCAGCAGTCATCGTCTGACCATCAATAATGCGGTGACAAGTCATAGGTGTGGGCCTCTGCAAGCCATTTGGGAGGACACCTGATGCCCTGTGGTCTATATGTGCCCCCCACATCAGGGCCATGGCCAAAGAGTTCATTACCGGACCTAGTCTCTGATGCAGTAAGTGCCTGAACATGCTCAGTAGCATGAAATACAGTCTCTGAAAAAAGACTATCAGCTTTAGCATGGTGTCTAGGCACAAAACAGGACTTAGACCCGGCACGGAATGCAAGCACCTGTGCAAAGAGGCTTTTCACACTTAGTGTGGGAGCATGCGCTGTATCCCGAAAAGAAGACTTAGCGTCAGGAATAACACATTCAGGCTGAGCATACTCACTAGGCGAAACACTGTAATTATGCTGCAGCTGGGGTACATCGGCACACGCATGCGCACTAGCTGCCTCTCCACACTTAGATGTGGAGGGGAAATTGCTCTTGGAGATGCTGTCTATGAACAGAAGGAAAAGCTAAAGGAAGCCTGACTTTCTATCCCTCCGAATTATGAAATGCAGCAATGAATTCCATGAGTTTGCTATAACATTAGCGTAGCAAAATGTGCATGAGGGTGTCCTGCACAGGTGCTAGAAATAGCTTGTCACCAGTGGGGCACTAATGGAATACAACAGCCAGTTCTATGATGCCACTAAATGGCAGTATTTTTTGCTATCATTATAGCTTATTAAAAACAGAGCAGGAGGGTGTCATGCAGAGGTGCTGCACATAGATTTGCACTATTGTGACTAGACAAAAGTACAATAGCCACGTTTAGGATGCCACTAGGTACACTGAGTGTTTGCTAGTATAATGGCTGAGTTAAAAAAAGTTTGAGTGTGCAATGCAGGCAGACGTGCTGCAAATATGTTTACAATAGTGTGAATAGACAAAAGTACAATAGTCACGTTTAGGATGCCACTAGGTACACTGAGTGTTTGCTAGTATAATGGCTGAGTTAAAAAAAGTTTGAGTGTGCAATGCAGGCAGACATGCTGCAAATATGTTTACAATAGTGTGAATAGACAAAAGTACAATAGTCACGTTTAGGATGCCACTAGGTACACTGAGTGTTTGCTAGTATAATGGCTGAGTTAAAAAAAGTTTGAGTGTGCAATGCAGGCAGACGTGCTGCAAATATCTTTACAATAGTGTGAATAGACAAAAGTACAATAGTCACGTTTAGGATGCCACTAGGTACACTGAGTGTTTGCTAGTATAATGGCTGAGTTAAAAAAAGTTTGAGTGTGCAATGCAGGCAGACGTGCTGCAAATATCTTTACAATAGTGTGAATAGACAAAAGTACAATAGTCACGTTTAGGATGCCACTAGGTACACTGAGTGTTTGCTAGTATAATGGCTGAGTTAAAAAAAGTTTGAGTGTGCAATGCAGGCAGACATGCTGCAAATATGTTTACAATAGTGTGAATAGACAAAAGTACAATAGCCACGTTTAGGATGCCACTAGGTACACTGAGTGTTTGCTAGTATAATGGCTGAGTTAAAAAAAGTTTGAGTGTGCAATGCAGGCAGACGTGCTGCAAATATGTTTACAATAGTGTGAATAGACAAAAGTACAATAGTCACGTTTAGGATGCCACTAGGTACACTGAGTGTTTGCTAGTATAATGGCTTAGTTTAAAAAAGTTTGAGTGTGCAATGCAGGCAGACGTGCTGCAAATATGTTTACAATAGTGTGAATAGACAAATGTCCAATAGCCACGTTTAGGATGCCACTAGGTACACTGAGTGTTTGCTAGTATAATGGCTTAGTTTAAAAAAGTTGGAGTGTGCAATGCAGGCAGACGTGCTCTGCAAATGTCTTTGCACTAGTGGGACTATAGCAAAGTACAATAGTCACGTTTAGGATGCCACTAGGTACACTGAGTGTTTGCTAGTATAATGGCTGAGTTAAAAAAAGTTTGAGTGTGCAATGCAGGCAGACGTGCTGCAAATATGTTTACAATAGTGTGAATAGACAAAAGTACAATAGCCTCGTTTAGGATACAACTAGGTACAGTGAGTGTTTGCTAGTATAATGGCTTAGTTTGAAAAAGTTTGAGTGTGCAATGCAGGCAGACATGCTGCAAATATGTTTACAATAGTGTGAATAGACAAAAGTCCAATAGCCACGTTTAGGATGCCACTAGGTACACTGACTGTTTGCTAGTATAATGGCTTAGTTATAATGAGTTGGAGTGTGCAATGCAGGCAGACGTGCTGCAAATATGTTTACAATAGTGTGAATAGACAAAAGTACAATAGCCACGTTTAGGATGCCACTAGGTACACTGAGTGTTTGCTAGTATAATGGCTTAGTTTAAAAAAGTTGGAGTGTGCAATTCAGGCAGACGTGCTCTGCAAATGTCTTTGCACTAGTGGGACTATAGCAAAGTCCAATAGCCACGTTTAGGATGCCATTAGGTACACTGAGTGTTTGCTAGTAAAATGGCTTAGTTTAAAAAAGTTGGAGTGTGCAATGCAGGCAGATGTGCTCTGCAAATGTCTTTGCACTAGTGGGACTATAGCAAAGTCCAATAGCCACGTTTAGGATGCCACTAGGTACACTGAGTGTTTGCTAGTATAATGGCTTAGTTATAATGAGTTGGAGTGTGCAGAGGACAGGAGGGTACAGTGCCAGGATTGTGGGGCTCTGGGTAGAGGAATGGAAGCCTGCCTTTCTATTCCCTCCTAATGGTGAAATGCAGGGAGGAAATCCCTGACGTTGGCTACACAGACGCTGTTGCTGTTTGCAGGACCTGTCACCTATGGCTCTCTGACCCTGCCTGTTTGAGCCCTTAAAAGGACTGCTAGAATGTGCTCTCCCTAAGCTGTCTAACGCTGTGTATGCAGCGCATACAGCTGTATCGGCGATAGGACTCAGGAGGACGGAGCTGCGACAGTGATGTCTGACACCAAAGACGCAGAAGGCAGATAATGGCGTCCTGGAGGAAAATGTCCGTTTTTATAATGCAGGGACATCCTATCACACATGCCGTTGCTTCTCTGGCTAAACGTCCACTTAGCTGTGTGTGTGTCTGGGATTGGCTGACATGCTGGCCCGCCCCACTACACGCGCGCGCTTAGGGAAGGAAGACAAGAAAAAAAAAAAAATGGCGATCGCCATTATAGAAACAGCAGTGATCTGAAGGCGCTGTTCCCGCACACTATACACTGAAATGTCATAATAGTGTGATTCACAGAGTGACTTACACTATTACAGCAGAAACCAAGCTAGGATTTAGCTGGTTTTTTGCTGCTAGAACCGTTCTCGAACGTTTCTAGAACTATCGAGCTTTTGCAAAAAAGCTCGAGTTCTAGTTCGATCTAGAACATGCCCCAAAATCACTCGAGCCGCGAACTGGAGAACCACGAACCACGAACCGCGCTCAACTCTAGTCTTAAGTAAGATGGATTTAAGCTGTTTTTTCAATTTAGCTGGTAAACTTACGAGACAGTGGGGAGGAAAAAAGTGTCTTATAAGTGTGTAAGACAGCAGAATTTTAGGATAAGATATATTGCAAAGTTTCTAATAATTTCCTGTACTATTTATTTATACAAAAGTATGTGTTAAAAGTACAGTCCCTGGTTAAATTATTTTCCATTGTCTTCATTTGGGAGATAGCCATCTAAGGCTAAGTGCACACAAAATTTTATGCTACTGTCAGTTGCATACGCTTAGCTCACGAGGTATATATTATGCTTTACTTTCCTATACTGTTAAATAAACTGCATATGAATGACTACTCACTACACAAAGGCCAAAACAACACTTTTTCAGCTTACCCAACAGTTGAGCCTGAACCTCACAGCCAGGGACTGTCTCCGCACCATCCCTGGCTTTTTAACCCCCTAAATGCCGCAAGCAATATTGGTTGCGGCACTTAGAGGATTAGGAGAAGCATCACGCTCACTTTCCCGTCTGATCAGTGCCCCTGCGATGTAGTCGCGAGGGCCCAATTGTTGTCATAGTGACCTAAGGTTATCAGCATGATTACTCAGTCTTAAGCCTGCTTTACATGCTGCAATGTATCTTACAATGTGTCGGCGGGGTCACGTCGTAAGTGACGCACATCCGGCATTGTAAGTTACATTGCAGTGTGTGACAGGTACGTGCGATTGAACGGTAAAACGTTCATCGCATGCACATCGTTCATTTCTCTAGAATTGAACGTCAGATTGTAGCACACATTGCAGTGTGTGACACCCCGGGAACGATGTCAATCACAAGAAAAGCGCTTGACCAAAAGGCACTCACTCCAGAATTAGATTATAATACAATTTTTATTTGTGTATCAAAATGTTTAAAAACACACATACAAAATACAACACAGTGCGGACATATTAAAAAACACCAAGGACAATAATAATGAGACCCAATCCAGAATAAGTCCTCTCAAAGATAAATATTGTACCAGAATCACCATAGATAGTTCAAAATGTATAACAATACAGATAATGAATCAGAGATATAACCATCTTATAAATAGGTATACATTGAGACAGACATTCTATCTTTCAAGCAGCATTGTGACCAAATAGTCAGAACAGCAACTGCAATGCCTCATAGGCAGAAAATTCCTATCATGGTGATTCCCTATCTGAAAATAGAGGTGGAGAACCTGGTCCAACGCGTGTCGCTATGTTAGCTTCATCAGGGGCAGTGTGTGAACGATGAACAGCTCTTACCGGGATGTTTACGTCCCGCTCAGCTCTGCCCCTCCGCTTCTATTGGCCGGCTGCCACGTGACGTCGCTGTGACACCGAACGTCCTTCCCACTCCAGGAAGTGAACGTTTGCTGCCCACATCGAGGTCTTATGGACGGGTAAGTACGTGTGACGGGGGTTAATCATTTGTGCGGCACATTCAACAAATTGAACGTGCCGCAGATACGATGGGGGCGGTTATGATCGCATATGATATTGTATGTTGGATCGTAAGGTGTAAAGCAGGCTTTACTCTGTGCCGCTCTGACAGCTGCGATGTTCTGCGTTGATTGAACCCTCCGGGTCATCTGACTATGGAAAACCTGAGTGATCAGTGTTTTACAGTACAAGCAAAGCGGATGGAATTAATAGAAATCTCATGTTCCCTATGCTTCTTTTTTATGCTACATAAACTGACCTGAGGTGCGTTTCTCCAAGCCACAGCATAATCATGTCTATTGCGGGTACGCTGAGTTATCTGTACGGAATTTCCTCATAGATTTGCATTAGATGGGGAAAGTCTGCAGGAAAAAACGCACATGGGTTTTTTGGTGCATTTATTCATCGGAAAAAACATCACAAATGCATGTAATCCACATCTAACAATCCCAATACCATGAACTTTAAAAAATAAAACAGTTTTATTTAAAGGATGAAACACCAAATGGACAAAAAAAAAACAGTATAAAAATGCAGCATCAAAAACACAATGAAAAAAAAGCAAGTATAATAAGGTGTGGAGATGATGCATAAATTCTGCAGTGTCAAAAATTCAATGGATACTGATTGTGGGAACGTAGCCTAAATGAAATGTTGCACATATTGTACGTCAGCTCCCAAGCTGTCAGCTTCTTGCTGTCTATTACATTGCACACAAGAATTAAGCTAAAGAATTTCATAACTGATAATTACGGTGAAGATGCATAAAGATACGACTGAAGTTGGGAAGAGCGAAGAAGCCGCTGATTTGCCTAAAGGTTTGCGTGATATCACACTGTTATCCAATAGCAGAGAAAGAGTGACGACACCCCTGGAATGGCGCCGGTACCGAAGGTCAATATAACCCATTCACAACCTTGGACGTACTGGTATGTCCTATTTTTTGGGTGCTTTCCGAACTTGGACATATCATTATGTCCTAACAATTGCTGTGCCCCCGCGATCGCCACTGGGAAGTCGGCTTACCCAACAGCTGAGCCCCGGCCTTTACAGTCAGGGACAGTCTCCTTACCCTCCCTGGCTGTTTAATCCCCTAAATGCCGCAATCTATATTAGAGGAATGGTAGAGGGATCACACTTAGGCTATGTGCGCACGTGTGCGTAATTCATGCAGTTACGCTGCGCTTTGCAGCGCAGCGTAACTGCATGCGTCCTGCGTCCCCTGCACAGTCTATGGAGATTGTGCAGGGGCCGTGCGCACGTGGCGTCTTAGAGCGCAGCGCTTCGGCTGCTGCCTGAAGTGCTGCGTTCAAGAAGTGACATGTCACTTCTTCCGTGCGCTTTGCCGGCAGCTCCTGCTCTGTCTATGGGAGGAGCTGCAGGCAGAGCGCATGGAATTGTTTTTTTTGTTTTTTTCTACGGACATTTTCTGCAGCGATTTGAAGCGCACGTGTGCTCTTCAGATCGCTGCAGAAAATTCTGCAGTGACTGTACGCAACGTGCGCACATAGCCTTACTTTCCACTCTGATCAGTGCTCCCTGGTTGTCAATAGCCCAATTGTTGTCATAGTGACCTGAGGTCGTCATGACTACCTCCGGGTAATCTGACTATGGAAAGTCTGAGTGATCATCAGCATGATCACTCAGTCTTTCTCTGTGCAGCTTTGACAGCTGCAATGTTCTGCGGTTATAGAGACTGCAGAACATTGCAGTTGCAAACAGAGTCCTGTAAAGTGATGTCCCATATAGAGACGAAATAAAAAAATGAAAACAAAATAAAAGCAAAAAAAAAGATATTGAAAAAAAATCACAAAATAAAGAATAAAACAAAAATATTCTAATACAATAAATAATTATATCTGTGTAAAAAAAAAAATAAACAAAAAAATAGTACACATATTTGGTGTTGCTGCATCTGTAACAACTCAGTCTATAAAACTGTCCCACTAGTTAACTAGTTTCGGCAACCACCATAAAAAAGTTAAAAAAAAACATAGCAAAAACAATGTCTTTTCATCATATAGCTCACAAAAAAGTGGAATAAAACGCAATCAAAAAGTCATACATAAATAAAAATGGTACCTCTAAAAATGTCATCTTGTCTCACAAAAAACAAGCCATCATACAGCTTTGTCAGCCAAAAAATAAAAAAATGTATAGCTCTCAGACTACAGAAATGCAAAAACTTTTTTCCCCCTGTTAAATAGTTTTTATGGTGGAAAAGCGGCAACACAGAAAAAAACCCTACATAAGTGTGGTATCAATATGATTGTACTGACCCAAGAATAAAACTGTTTTATCACTTTTATGGCACAGTGAATGGCATAAAAAGACACATCCTGAGTTGCTGTTTCTTCTTGATTCTGCCTCACAAAAAGCAGAATAAAAAGCTATCAAAAATATTATGTGGCCCAAAATGTTACCAATGACTACAACTCATCCTGCAAAAAAACAATCCCACACATGACTCTCTTGGCAAAAAAAGAAAAAAGTTATAGCCTTCAAAGTTTAGTGATGCAAAAAAACCTTTATTTTGTAAAAAATCGTTATAGTGTAAAAACTTAAAAAAAAATATAAACCTGGTATTGCTTTAATTGTACCGAACTGAGGAATAAAGCCGCCTAATCACTTATACTGCATGGTGAATGGGGTAATAAATAGATAAATAAATCAATAAATAAATAAATAAATGAATGAAGCCAATTCTTCACCTGCTATTGATTTGTTCATTCTGCCTCTAGAAGATTTATTTATCCTGCGCTCTACGCTGAGTGCTTACACCAGGTATTATGTGTAAGGGTACGTGCCCCAGTCAGAAATAGCAGCGTTTTGCAGGGCTGTGGAGTCGGAGTCGTGGAGTCGGAGTCGGAGCTCATTTTGGTGGAGTCGGAGTCAGTATAAAATGCACCGACTCCCACTCCTAATATATATAATAAATTGGGGACAGTAGTGCAATGCAGAATGTGCTGAATATTTTTTCATAGGAATTTAGGAAAGTTATGAAATGTGCAAAAAAGCATTAAAATATACTCCTTTATTAATATAGACCTAAAAAGAGCAACGTTAATTACTCTAATACAACCAAGTCAGACTCATAAAGCCATCATTATCTACGGTGAATACACCATGGCCACTTAGGTCAGCCAATTAAAGGACATACCCAACAGGGGTCCTATCTAGTGATGGCCACAAGAGAAAATAAACACAAGAAAAAAACCAAACAAACAAAACCAAAAAGTGATGTTGCTGTGAGCAAAGGACAGTGGTCCAATTGACAAAAAAAAACCACAACAAAAGAAATAATACCTAAAAAACAAATCAATATGCATTCATCTTCCTGACATTGGTCAGTCATATAAATACGTTAATACACAATAAATTTTCAGGTATTAGAAAAGGAATGGTCTCACCCAGTCCCTTTTCGTGTGAGGTCATGCAGTCTCTTGATCCCAATCAGTAGAGTCGTCCACCATATACTGACCCTACCACTCCTTGGGTACAAAAAAAGAAATAACTGCTGCCCCAGACTTCCGTCCTCACAAGGACGGACCACAACTAGGTCTCAAGCTGGACCCCTATGCTGACCCTGATGACATCCCGACATCCCGACGCGTTTCGTCACTCAGACTCCTCAGGGGACATAATAATTGTCAGTCAGGTCCTTGTTGCCAGCCCTCACCAAACCATAGTGTCAGAGATTCTGGCGTGGCCAAAACTGGGGTCATTTAAACACATGAGTCATATCATTACTCCAATCAGGAGGTACAGCTCACCTGATGTTTATTTAGTAAAGATAATGTGGATCCTGCCATGTGGGTTTGGTTCAGCGTGTGTGGTTATGCTTCCTGAATGATGTCACATGCGTTCCACAGAGGTAACGCCCATGATATCCAGGAGTGCTGATCCAATCAACACCCCAAAGAATGTGCCACTCAGTCCCATTCCTTCCGGCGTGCGTTTCAACTATAGAGGTATAGACCATTATCGGAGGTGCACATCCGGAGATCCCCCCCGCGTCACCTCCGGCCGGTCAAATTAATCACCCCAAACGGGGAAACAGATCCTGTACGTACCGGCACTGGAGAGAAGGAACTTCCCATTACCCAGGGCCATGTGAACGGAAGTGCGCGTCAGAGCTACAGCGCGCATCACTTCCTACCCTGCGTGTCAATCATGAGTATGGAGGAAACTATCACACGCACACCGGAAATAGGGGGGAACCTTTCAATGGAGCACATATTTTTTCGTTCCCCATAAGCTCAGATTACACAGCCCAAATAAGGGAAGATCTATCAGCAAACGGAGACGCACGCTCTAAATAGAGCTAGCATATCCTTCAGTCTTCCGGGTCCTAGTTTAAATAGCCCGACAAAGGAAAATGCAACGGTAACCAAATACACACGCTGCTCTCACTCAATGTATTCTCATCAACACATCAAACCACATGTATGGGTGAGAATAAAGTACGACAAAGGTGTGACAGAGGTGGGAAGAGGAAAATTCACTCCCCTCCTGGCATATCAAACGTGGGGACGGTTTGCATTTAATATAGATAATACTCAGTAACTGAGTCCTATACACAACGGAATGTATTCCCGAATAGCAAAACCCCTCCCACAGCCTGGGCTCCAAAAGGGATAACACCACCAACATGTGTCTGGTATAGCACCATTAATCCGGTCACCAAACCGGCGAAAAGCCGGATGTGTGAAACTGGGCGGACATGCTGGAAATCTAATTGGAAAAGTGAGAAAGTTGGTTATCGCCGCCAGAACCCCTAAAATTGATTCCATCTTGAAGAGACGTGCTGAGAAAGGGCCAATTGTTGATCAAGCCACTCGGTGAAAAAATAAATATTGTTTCTTATAGATATGGTGAACCCTCAAGTAACATTAAATGAAGGTCAATGGACACAGGTGGCTAAATTGAAGGAATTGCTTAATCACCCATTTACCGTGACTAAAAAATTACAAGCTGAGGATTTAGCTCCTGGCATTTTCATAAGGGAGTGGAAGAACTTGCTAATTTGCCTGTCCCAAAGAGGAGGTTTAATCGCAGATGGCATTTCTATTTCAATGAAACAGAGAGGGACACAGCTATTGGAAAATACAATTCTTCTGGCAGCTGTTTATGTGGACCCAAGTCATCGTATACTGCTTGATGATCAACAGCTTACTAAAGGAAAAGAAGCTTTGAGTGAGGTAGCAGTTAGGATGAGTGGCTACAGGACTGCCAGGTGCAAGAGGACTTGGGGCGTGACAGTGCTACTGCTGCCATATCTTCATCCTCATCAGATGAGGAGTTTAACTTTGACAAGTATTTGGATGACATGGAGCAGGCAAAGCGTTGCCGCAAGGAAAAAGATTTCACTCTGTCTCCTATAGCAAGCAGATTGACCAGATTTCAATAAAATTTTTCACTTGCTCTCAAAGAAACAGAAAAATTGAACCGTTCATCAAAACTGACATGTGCTGTGCATGAGGCAATTCCTTTATACCTGGAAATTGTTAGAGATATTGCCCATGTAGTTACGGCTTTGCCTTCAACCCAAGTTACTGTAGAGAGGTTGTTCTCTAGCCTTAAAATGATTAGGTCAGATTTGAGGTCATCTATGAAGGAGGATCTGATGGAAGCAAATCTATTTCTTAGAACAAATTCATAGACTGCACACATGTTATTTAGTAGCGTTTTGTTGAAAACTGTTTTTTGCCACTTGTTATATATAACACTATGTAATACGCTATGTAAGGGGCAAAAAACAGTTTTCAACAAAAACATACTAAATAATAACATTTAGTATAATGCTTATATTTAAGTGAAAAATGTATTGTAGTACAATAGTACAATGTGAACATCAGACATTTAATAATTTTTATGATACAATAATCAAGATATTTAGATAGAACATACAATATATTTATTGGAATACAACTTTAGAACACAAAAAACTAATAAATTGTAAATATGTAATGCAATATGTAATATATATACATATACATACACACACAAGATATACCGTATTTTTCGCTTTATAAGACGCACTTTTGTTCCCCCAAATTTTGGGGGAAAGTAAGGGGTGTGTCTTATAATCCGAATATACAGGTGTGTGTGTGTGTATATATATATATATATATATATATATATACATACTGCAGGGTCCGCTCTGGAGCGGTTCTGGGGGCTGGTGAAGCTGAGGGAGGGAGCCTTTGATCTCCTGCTCCCGCTCATATAATATGCACAGCCGCTGTCCATCACCATCGTGCTGAAACCGCACCGCGGCGATGGGCTGGGGGAGCGGCGCATATCATATGTTCCTGTGCTCACCTTTGATGTCACATGCCTCCCCTGTGTTAGATATTTCCCCCATGCTGCTGCACATAGTAAAATAAAACACTCTTTACTCACCTCCTCCAGCGCTGATCTCCTGGTGTCTCTGCTGCTGCTGTCTGTGATCAGGCACGCAGAGATGATATCACTTTGCTGTGCCGATCACATGACCGATGCCGGGAACCAGGAAGTGGAGGAAGCCGGAGCTCACAAGCACAGAGGGAGACACGAGGAGGGACAGCGCAGAGAAGGTAAGGAAAGAGTGTTTTATTTTACTAAAAGCAGCAGCCTGGGGGCGATATCTAACACAGGGTGATGTGTGCCAGCCACAGGGGGCCGTGTGCAGCAATAGTGGGCCATGTGCCAGCCACAGGGGGCCGTGTGCAGCAATAGTGGGCCGTGTGCCAGCCACAGGGGGCCGTGTGCAGCAATAGTGGGCCGTGTGCCAGCCACAGGGGGCCATGTGCCAGCCATAGGGGCCGTGTGCCAGCCATAGGGGACATGTGGCATCACTGGGGGACGTGTGCCAGCACAAGGGGGCTATATTCAATATAAGGTGGCCATATCCAGATTAAGGGGGCTAATTTTAGGATGGGGGGTTATGAGGGACATATACCCTATATGATTTGTTAGACAGACACTGGCATTATAAGACAGATCCCATTTATTAAAAAATTCTCTATTCCTTCACCAAATTTGGGGGTGCGTCTTATAATCAGCTGCGTCTTATAAAGCGAAAAATCCGGTATATGTAATCTATTGTATATTACATAGTGTATTACATATTTACAATTTATTACAGTTTTTTGTGTTCTAAAGTTGTATTCCAATAAAGATATTTTATATTCTATCCAAATATCTTGATTATTGTATCATAAAAATTATTAAATGTCTGATGTTCCCATACACATGTACGTACATGTACTACAATACATTTTTCACTTAGCTATGAGCAATATATGTAGGAGTCGGAGTCGGCGTCGTGGAGTCAGAGTTGGAGTCAGTGCAAGGGAAATTGAGGAGTCGGAGTCGAAGGTTTGGCTTACCGACTCCACAGCCCTGGCGTTTTGGACAGAGCATGTTTTTGCTGCGACTGAAATGCTGCGTTGTACAGCACAAGCAGAGTGGATGGATTTATAGAAGTCCCATGGCCACTATGCTTTTTTTATCCGCAGCATAAATTGACATTTGGCATGGCTTCATGAGCCACAGCACGTCAATTTATGCTTAGTGAGATGCAAGTGTGACGCCCTGGCCTATCAGGTCGTCACAGGGTATTGCACAATTTTCCTTTCCGTGCAGTAACTAGGTGACTAGGCAGTCGTCGGCAGGGGAGCAAGGAGAATAGTGTCTCTCAAGTAGCTCTTAGGGGGAGAGCAGGCTGGGGAGTTGGAGCTCCCAGAACAGCGAGAGAGACCATCCCTCAGAGAGTGAGGGGCTGAGGGGTGGAAGCTCCTGGTGGGTCGGAATAGAGTGGAACACACCAAGCAACATCATAGGAAATGATCACCTGGACGTGCTCCCCTCAGTGGCAGCGGTACTGCAGGACGTTTGGTTTAATCACAGTCTGTGTGTTTACTGACCTTCCAAATCAGCACAGCCTTATCCAACACCATGACTACCAAGTGTAAGTTTCTCTGCTCCCTGTCTCCCAGGCCTACAGCCCACAGCTCCCCCTACCATCACAGAGCCCCGGGGAATCCCACCTACCCACAGAGGGGTTAAACAACTGGCTGCCATCCCATCACCACCGGGTGCTCCCAACGGCAGCGGTGGTATTCCACCTTACCACACACCGTGGGTAGCATCACGAACTTTAAACATACAGTGCCCTGTAAATACTCCCCATTTTATTTGAGTGGCCGCACGATCCCGACCCCCGGGTCCGGAGACCCCTCAAGCCACCGCGGATCCGGATCCGAGCAGCACGGCTGCTGACGCGGGGGGGGCACACAAGTGTTCTCCATGGGGAAAACAGAGCGAAAATCAACAGCACCCCAATCCCTGATTGTGGCCATAAGCAGATGCAGTCTCCTGCAGAGAACACTTGCATCTTCGCAGGAGAAGACACGCTGCATCCAGGACACAGCATATGTGGATCGTGGTCACTTGAGGGGATTTCTTCTGTTCTGGCACTTAAGGGCTCTGCAAATGGAGTCAGCTTAGTATGAGGGGCTGCTGATAAGTCTTTGGATTTAACCAGAAAGAAACAAGATAGAATGACGAAACTTTACATTTATTCAACATACTCTCCATTGATGTCAACAGTCAACACACTTCTTACATTGGTATTCCAAGTTCTATAAGCCTAGCAAAAAGAAGGATTTCAGTTGTGCCTCAAACCAGGCATTCGTAGCAGCCATGACATTAGAAATGGTGTGAAATTTGGTACCCTTGAGGTGTTTCTTCAGGTTTGGAAACAGATGATAGTAGGAGGGAGCTGGATCTGGTGAATAAGGTGGGTGGTCAACCAGCTGGAAGCCAAGCTCTGTCAGTTTTGCCATGGCTGCTTGTGCAGTGTGAGTGTAGGTGTTTTCTTGCAGGAACAAGATTCCTTTGGACAGCTTTCCGTGCCGTTTGACCTTCAAAGCTGCCTTCAATTGTTCCAAAAGTTCAATGTTATACCTTGAATTGATGGTGGAACCCTTTTGAAGGTAGTCCACTAGCAGCATGCCCTCCTTATCCCAGAACACAGACGCCATCTCCTTAGTGGCTGATTTTTGCACCCTGAACTTCTTTGGACGAGGAGAACCACTGTACCTCCACTCTTTTGACTGCTCCTTGTTTTCAGGGTCCTACAAATAAATCCAAGTCTCATCCATAGTGACCAGTCAATTCAGGAAGTTCTTATCAGTCCGGAAGAACTGATTCCAGATTTATGTTGGACCTTACCCCAATCAGGGGACAATAAAACTTTCACACTGCTTATCTATGAACTGCTGCAATATTTATGATCACAACAGTTTGTCCTCTTGCCATAGTGATAGTTCTGCTTAACATAACCTGTCTTATTTACTGCTCCATTCTATGTCCTGTTGTGTATAAATATGTGATTCTTTAGATTTTGTGTTATACTGAGCCTGATGAAGAGACCTGAGTAGTCTCGAAAGTTTGCTATTATTAGCATCTTTTCAGTTAGCCAGTAAAAGCTATCAACCACTGAGGACTCTCAGTTCTTTTAAACAATTTTTTATGGGTCCGGAAATGCTAACAAATGGACCGGGAAGTTTTCACTCGCATGCTTCTCTGATCTGTTGTCAAACATTTGGGGACCCACTTTGCAGATAGCTTCCTAATGTTCATGGATAATGACACAAACACGTTCATGGGAAATCCCCATGATGTCTGCTATTGCTTAAGCTGAAATTTGTCGATTCTCCAGTATGAAGTTGTGCAGAGCATCAACAATCTCTGCAACAACAACCACTCTCAGTCGTCCAGGACGTTCCTCATTGTTGGTGCTGAAGTGGCCTGTTTTAAATTTGGCATCCCAGTTCTTAACTGTGGAATATGAAGGACATTGATCCCCCAATGTCTGTGACATATCACCATGAATATCCTTTGTGGACTTTCCTTGCAGAAACAAGAATTTTATCACTCCTCTGCTCTCAGTTGCTGTGAATATTGCATTATACGCCGCCATTTCGTTTTCCCGTGTGCGTAGAACAATGTTGCCATAAGCAACAAACACAAGATTTTGAAAACATATATTAGACACATAAGTCTTTCATGTAATGTAACTTTTGTTACCATAGAAACAAAAAAAATCACAAAGTCAAAGACTTATCAGCAGCCCTTTGCATTCTAGGAAAATCTGTGTTCGAAAAATCAAATGGCGCTTCTTAACTCTCAAGCTTTGCGATGCGGCCACTCAGTACTGTACAGTCATATGTGTGGTATTGCCATGTTCAAGAGAAATTGTTTAACATAGTATGGGGCAATGTTACCTATTTCCCTTGTGAAACTTGGAAATCTAAAGTAAAAACATTTTAGTGGTAAAAATGTAATTATTTTTTGTTGACTGCTCAATAGTATAAAATTTTATGACATATCTGACAATATGCTCACTGCATCACTGGATGAATTCATTGAGGGGTGCAGTTTGTAAAATGGGGTCACTTGTGGGGGGATTACTGCTTTTCTGGCACCTTAGGGGATCTGTCAATGTGACATGGCACTCACAAACCATTCCAGCTAAATCTGCACTACAATATTTCTCTCCTTCAGTTTTTCACTTTGTACTGTGCCTCAAAAGTAGTTTTTGACCACATATGGGGTATTCTTATACTCAGGAGAAATTGCCCAACAAATTGCATGGTCCATTTTCTTCCTGTTACCCTAGCAAATTTGAAAAATGTGAAGTTAAAACAACATTTTTCAGGTTAAACATGTATTTTATCATTTTCACAATGTAACATTATAAAACACCTAAGGGTTCAGTTTCTCACCCAACATCTAGATAAATTCCTTGAGAGGTTTAATTTAAAAAATGGGGTCACATGTGGGAGAGCTGAAACACGACATGGCGTCCACTAATGATTACAGCCAATTTTGCATTCAACTGGTGCTCCTTCCTTTCCGAGCCTTGCCATGCACCCAAACAGTTGATTTCCACCACATATGAGGTAACAGTGTACTGAGGAAAAATTGCACAATAAATTGTATGGTACATTTTCTCTTGTTACTTTTGTGAGAAAAAGCAATTTGGTTGAAGTAACAATTTTGTGGTAAAAAATTATTTTTTATTATTGCATGGCTCAATCCTATACAAATCTGTGAAGCACTTAGGGATTCAATATTCAGCAAATATTTAGATAAATTGCTTTAGGGGTCTAGCTTTAATAATTGGGTCACTTGTGGGGGAGGTTAACTGTATAGGTACATCAGGGGCTCTCCAAACACAGGATGGCGCTCGCAAAAGATTGCAGCTATTTTAGCATTCAAAAAGTGAAATGGCGCTCCTTCCCTTCTGAGCCCTGCCATATGGATTGAGAAGGAGCTGTCTGAGTAGTGGACAACCCCTTTAATCTATTTAATAGATTTCTCTTTTCTAATTTCTTGGGTCTTTTTTGCTTCAGGAATTACCATATTTTTCGGATTATAAGAAAATTTGGGAGGAAAAAGAGGAGTGCATCTTGAAACCTGAATGTAGCTTGGTAAAGAGAGATCAAAGGAGACAGAGGCAATGCTTTGTGGTGTGCTATGGGCGCTGCTCTTGTGTAGCTGGCGGCGATGTTCTGTGCCAGGGCTGTGGGCGCGGCATTGCGCTATGTGACGCTGCTCTGTGTGGCAGGTGGCGCTGCTTTGTGCGGTGCTGCTCTGTGCTGGGGCTGCTCTGTTCTGGGGCTGTGGGCGCAGCGCTACTCTGTATGGGGCTGCTCTGTGCAGCAGACGGTGAGTCAGGGCCATTCTGAAGATGTCGGCGGTGAGGACTTCAAATAATGGAGCCTAAAGTTGGCGCTTGGGCAGATGGAGCTCTTGACTCAAGCTCTCATCTGCGCACGCGCCGAATCCAGCCGCCATTTCTTTGAAGCCCGCACTGCCAACATCTTCAGAATGGACTATGCCTCACCACTCGCCGCACAGAGAAGCGCCGGACAGAGCAGCCCCGCACAAAGCAGAGATGCATCCACAGCCCCAACACAGAGCAGCACCACACAGGGCAGAGCCACGTCCACAACCCCAGCACAGAGCAGCACCACGTCCACAGCCCCAGCACAGAGCAGCGCCACGCAGAGTAGTACCCGCAGTGAGTATCTGGGCCCCCCCTCTACACCACTCGCAGCATCGCCGTACTCCAGCACCGCCCCTGCCTCTTCTGGCCCCCACTCCCCCACCACTGCGGCCCCCACTCCTGGTAAGATACCACTGGATTATAAACCAGACCCCATAATTTTGCTTTCTCTAAATTTGGGGTGCGTCGGTGCGTATTTTAAACCAAAATGTATATATAAATATAAAACTTTTTGCTACATGAGAAAAAAATGTGTTCCAGTCGAGTAACCATTACTGATCATTGATAAAAGTAAATAAATGACTAGTTGAGTCTTAGCTGTTAATTGAAAGTCTAGTTATTGACAGCAAATTATAAAAGCACTTGTAATGCAATCAATATTAATGAGTTTACTTATCAAAGTAATCAAGAATGTTTTTCAAGGTCTGCATATATTTTGGCTAATACATTCTAAGAAAATACTTGGCAATATAGCTACAACGTCTTGCTAATTTTTCTGCTAATAACAAGTTTGCAACAAGGTCCTACATCTTTACTTACATCTACTTTCGATAAGTAAAATTTATATGAATGAAACAAGGAAGACTACAACTATGCTTAAAGAAAACCCTGCACATGTGCTATGTCTACTCACCGTTCTAGTCCAGATTAAAGGGGTGGTCCACCACTTGTATATCTACAGGGGCGTGTGACGCCCTGGGCAAGCCAGGGGTCACAGGTCATCACACCACCACACCCTACATCCCAGTTAGGAACACCAAAGCTAAACCAAAATCCTTGTTGCCTTCCTCCAGAGGCTGATGTTCACACCAGGGGGTGGGCCAGGCGGTTGGCTCCGCCCACCGAGGAGTTCACAGCTCTGGAGGCAGGAAGTACCAGAGAGATAGAGTTTGGAGGAGGAAGTGGAAGGAGTGGAAGTTTAGCCCAGGCAGGGCTTGAGTGAGGAGTAAACAAGTAGAAGTGAAGGAAGTAAAGTGGTAAAGGAGGACAGTAAGAGTGGTGACAGGAAAGAAAGAGAGTGAAAAGCCTGAAGTAGTCCAGCTGTGTGCAGGACAGGGTCAGCAAGGTCAGCAACGATGGTGACTGTCCAGAGGGGTGACTGTTCGGGAGTTCCTGGAAGGACCGCGGACGGGTAGTGACCCGGCGGTCTGGAGCAGCGTGCAAAGGACAGTCAGCACCAGGGCAGGGGCCTCTCGGACCCCGGCAAGGCTAGGAGTCGCCATAATTTGCCGAATCCGTCAGTGAAGGGGACGTAGATCCCCCAACAACCAAGTCCCGATTGAAGGCAACAGTCCAACCATTAAGGAGGAACACCGCCACCGCCAAGGCACCAGTTCCTCAGGGCCAGCGTCTGCGGGCAAAGTAGAGCTCCTCCGGTCCAGCTTGAAGCCGGGGAGCGGGTTTCCGGTGGGGACCCATCGCTGCCAACTTAGAAACATCAGGTGCAGGTCAGAGGGACATCACCGTCACCTACTGGGAGAGCAAGTGCAGCCGTCCGTGGGAACCGTCTTTCCAGCCGTGTGGTTTACCGTTAAACTGTGTCAACGTCTCAGGCTGAGTGAGTACCACAGTGCCGCAAGGCACAGCGCTGCCCCCGCGTCCCTGCGCCCACCAGGCCCTGCATCTCCCATCTCATCACCGGGCCCCGGGATCACCAACCCCTACCCACGGAGGGGCAACACAACACCTGGCTGCTCCGCATCACCATCCCCGGGATCCCCATATTGAGCAGCGGTGGTGAAATCACCACAACCGTGGGTGGCGTCACGGACAATAAACAATCCCCACTCCCAACAAACCCCCTTTCACTCACGGGCGAGGAGTGCCGCTCGAGAACCATCGGGATCCGGCCTACAGCTCGAGCCACCACTGAGCAGCAACCGCTGGACCCGAGCAGTAGGGGGTGAGCGTAGTGTGCTGACACCCTCCTCCCCGCCCGCGACAGGCGTATCTAGGGGGGGGCTGGCGGGGCATCTGCCCCGGGCGCAGCTTTCAGGGGGGCGCCGTCGGGCTGCCTGATGCAGCGCTCTCCTCTGAGAATCTCCCTGGTGGCTGTTTTTGCCGCCCTCGGTAATGGAAGCTGGCAATTCTCTGCAGGGTGCGCGCTGACCCTGGAGGCAGAGATGCAAATGCCCCCCTTCCCCAGGGCTGCTCCTTCAGCGGCAGTTTCAGGCTGCCCGACTGCTGCCAATAGTGTACCGTATGTATATGTACCCAGTGCGGCCGGACTAGTGCCTCAGACAGAGCCACACTTAGTGCTGTGTGGGCGTCTGCTGACCTGACATCCCCAGCGCGCCGGCCGGGCTGCTTCCTCATCAGAGACAGAGAAGAGGTCGCATGGTCCGTTCCGGAGGTCGGGGCCGGCTCCCGTGTGTTTGTGGAGGCGCTGAGATGTGGTGAGTTATGGCTCCATCCTCCGCACAGATCAGGTCACACAGATCTGATTGCATAGCCAAGCTGCCTCAATAACTCACAGTGAGAGACATCAGACACCAGTACACAAGCATCGCACACTGAAAGTGTGATGCCCTGGACACCCCAGGGGTCACAGGTCATTACACTCACCACATACACCCCCACCCCAGTAAGGTACCACCAGTCAACCAAAAGACCTGATTGCCTCTCTCAGAGTCAGACAGGCACACCAGGTGGGCGGAGTCAGGCGGATAGACACGCCCTCCGAGGAGTCTGCTGGCCTGAGGCAGGAAAACAGAAGTGAATGAAGTTAGGAGGTTAGGAGAGAGGAGTGAGAGGAGTCAGTTCTGCTTGGGGCCTGGGTTGGAGCCTAGGACCCCAGATCAGTCAGGCAGGCAGACAGTAGTGGCCGCCTGCAGAAGACCGGGAATACAACCGGCAGAACCGTAAGGGACCGAGACAGGGTAGTGGTCCGCCGGAACCGAACCGGGGAGCTAACTGGATACCGGAGCACCAGGCAGGGTACACCATAGTCAAATCAACTGATTGCGGTCTGGACCTCAGGGATTCATTCCCACCTAAGTCCTGATTGAAGGCAACAGCCCAACCCGTCCGGATAGGAGCCACTGCCAGAGGCCAGAGATCCAAGGGGCAATTGTCTGCGGGCAAACGGGCTCCTCCAACACATACACGCCAGGGAGCGGGCTACCAGTGCCCAGGCACAGTAGCCAAGATCACATACAGGTGCAGCAGAAAGGCGGACATTACCAACCGATCTGGAGAGACTGCAGTCGGCTGCGGGCCCTGTTCGTCACCCCGTTTGGTTTACCAGTGACTCTGTGTGGTTTAATCGTGAGTACACCAGTGCCCTTGGGCATCACACCGCACCGCACCGCAACCACGCGCCCTGCAACCTCCCTACCGGGCCCCGGGACACACCGCCCCTACCCACGGAGGGGTTAACACCAAGCTGCGCCACTACACCGATCCCGGACGAGCCCCCGTACCTTCACCGCAGCGGTGGTGTCCATCATCACCACAACCCGTGGGTGGCGTCACAAACTGTACAACACAACCACCCCACAACCCCTGCGTGCACCGCCACTACACCCCTTCCAGATCGACGTGGACCCCGGGTCCGGAGTCGCTCGAGCCACCGACACACACGAGCCCAGCCGAGGCCGGGGGGCGGTACAAAAGCAGAGACCAGTTTATAGCACCACACACTGACATCACACACCAGTGTACAGCACCACACACTGACAGCAGACACCAGTATACAGCACCACACACTGACATCACACACCAGTGTACAGCATCACACTAACAGCAGACACCAGTGTACAGCATCACACTGACAGCAGACACCAGTGTACAGCACCACACACTGACATCACACACCAGTGTACAGCATCACACTGACATCACACACCAGTGTACAGCACCACACACTGACATCACACACCATTGTACAGCATCACACTGACAGCAGAAACAAGTGTACAGAATCACACACTGACATCACACACCAGTATACAGCACCACACACTGACATCACACACCAGTGTACAGCATCACACTGACAGCAGACACCAGTGTACAGCATCACACTGACAGCAGACACCAGTGTACAGCACCACACACTGACAGCAGACACCAGTGTACAGCACCACACACTGACAGCAGACACCAGTGTACAGCACCACACACTAACATCACACACCAGTGTACAGCACCACACTGACAGCAGACACCAGTGTACAGCATCACACACTGACATCACACACCAGTGTACAGCATCACACTGACAGCAGACACCAGTGTACAGCATCACACACTGACATCACACACCAGTGTACAGCACCACACACTGACATTGTCGCGGGCGGGGAGGAGGGTGTCAGCACACCGCGCTCACCCCTTCTGCTCGGGTCCGGCAGCTGCTCCTGGTGGCTCGAGCTGTGGGCCGGATCCCGGGGTTTCTCGAGCGACACTCCTCGCCCGTGAGTGAAAGGTGGTGTTTGTGGTTGGGTGTGGGGATTGTTATAGTTCGTGACGCCACCCACGGTTGTGGTGATTGCACCACCGCTGCTCAGTATGGGGGTCCCGGGGATGGTGATGCGGAGCAGCCAGGTGTTGTGTTGCCCCTCCGTGGGTAGGGGTTGGTGATCCCGGGGCCCGGTGATGAGATGTAAAGTGTAGGGCCCGGTGGGCGCAGGGACGCGGGGGCAGCGCTGTGCCTTGCGGCACTATGGTACTCACTCAGCCTGACACACGGACACAGTTTGTACGGTAAACCAAACGGCTGGTAGGACGGTCCCACAGACGGCTGTACCTGCACTCCCGGTAGGTGACGGTGATGTCCCTCTTCCTTGCACCTTTGTTTGACTTGTGGTATCGGTGGATTCCCTCCGGTTACCCGCTCCCCGGCTGCAATCTGGGCCGGAGGAGCTCTACACTTTGCCCGCAGGCGCTGGCCCTGAGAAACTGGTGCCGTGGCGGTGGCGGTGTCTCTCCGGTTCAGGTTGGGCTGTTGCCTTCAATCGGGACTTGGTTGTTGGGGGAGCTGCGTCCCCGTCACTGACGGATTTGGCAAATCTGGCGACTCCTAGCCTTGCCGGGGTCCGAGAGGCCCCTGCCCTGGTGCTGACTGTCCTTCGGAACACTGCTCCAGACCACCGGGCACACAGCCAACGGGGTCCTTCCAGGAACTTCCAAACGGTCCCCCTCCAGACAGTCACCGCCGTTGCTGACCTTGCTGTTCTGGCCCTCACAAAGCTGGACCCTTCAGGCTGTCTTTCTCTTCTGTCACTTCACTTGCTTTCCTCCTTTACTACTTTCACTTTCACTTTCTTAACTCCTCCACTTTAGCTCCTCACACTTGCCCTGCCTGGGCTAATCTCTGCTGTTACTCCTTCCACTTCCTCCTCCTGGACTCATCTGCCTGGTTTCTTCCTGCCTCCAGAGTTGTGAGCTCCTCGGTGGGCAGAGCCAACCGCCTGGCCCACCCCCTGGTGTGCATCATCAGACTCCTGGAGGAAGGCAACAAGGATTTGTGGGTTAGCTGTGATGTGCCTACCTGGAGTGTGGGGTGTGGTGGTGTGTGACCTGTGTCCCCTGGCTTGCCCAGGGCGACACATTCCCCCTTAGCAAAATGCAGACCATCCGCGGGCTGCCGTCCTACACCGGTTTTATTTTTCTGGAAAAGGGGTAACAGGGTTAAGAAAACATAAATAACATTTTTAATCAAAACTCTTCCCAAGACGGGAGGCACATTTACTTAAACGTTGCAACGGTATACGGTCACGGTTTCCGCTCTCTCCCACCCAAGCAACCTGGCCCTGATGCTGCCCCTAAAGCCCAGGCAGCACCTTTTGACCCACAGTCCAGCACAAGTTACCCGAGCGGGATCTGTCCTTCCCCTCCAGAGGGTGGCCACCGGTTCCTTTGGTGGCTGGGCCCTGGCCTGCTCTGCTCAGGGCCCTCCCTACAACCTGCCTCTCTGGAGACGGTGTAGCGGAAACGGTAACGGTACCCAACATATTTACAAGCCACTTAACGTTTGTGGTGCCCTGCAAGTTCACGGGCTTGTCCATGGATAGTTCCCATGCAATTAAACTTTAAACGGTCCCCACGGGGACAACGGTGCCAGATCCTGCCGGTTCAATCACTAAGCAAATCTGGTTACTGTTCGGTAATCATTTTTCATCATTTTTCAAAACTTTCAAACAAAATTAAACTCACTGGTGGTCCCAACGGGGACTGCTGCTACGGGCACCCACGGCCCTACTCCGGTCCTCCAGGCTCCAGTGCTCCTTCCAAGGGAGGGGGCGCGGCGCTCGCTCGGGCCTCTGGGCTGCCCTTCAGTGTAGCGTCCAGCGCGAACCACCCCCGCTCCCCAAAGAACCGGGCATATTGCACTATGTCTCCCGGCATCAGATTGCGGCCGGGATGCTCCTCGGGCAGGTGGGCATTCACATCCCGCCGGGCTACAAAAACTTCGGCCTCCAGGCCCGGCTCGTAGATAAACCCGTAGCCCTGGCGGACATCAAACCGCCTCACCTGCCCCACGTACAACGGCCCTCGGGCACGGGAGGTCGCCCGCCGGAGGTGCTCCTTCTCCCGGATCGCTCTGGCCACCAGTTCGGCCTTCTTCCGCTCCCTCTCCTCGATCTCCAGGCCCAGCGGTACCGGCTCCCTATCCCAGTACGGCGCTGCTGCAAGCGCCGGCGCACGGGTCGGGCCCCGCGGGACATCCAAAACGTTACCCACTGTCAGGAAGGTGGGCGGCGTATCCTGCGGTGTCATGGCCTTGGGCGCTGCCTTGCAACAACAACCCGGCGCCACCTCAGCCGAGGTGTGGGGGATGGGCATAGGGGCTTTCCGCTGCCGGGCCTTTGGCTCGGAACGGGTCATCGGCTCCGGCTCGGGAAGTTTTTCAAGGGATGCCTCCGGTTCTACTTTCGGCGTCTTCCACGGTAACACCTCCGGTGTGCCGCGGGCTCCGGTTACAGGTCGGCCCGCCTGGGCGGGGACGCTGGGTACTGCTACCGGTTGCGGTGGTAGCAGGCCTAGTGGCGAGGTCACGGCCTCCGGGACGGGTGGCGAGGGAGGCAACGGGGGGAGAGGGCTTGGACCGGGCCCCACAGCCGCGATGACCGGCCCTGCAAGGGCATCGGGACGTGGGTCACTCACCCTCCCTTTCTCCGCTTCCTCCTCGCGTCTCCGCACGGTGGCTACAACGTCCGCCATGTCGGCCTCCCACTCCTCCATGAGGAGCTGCATCTTCACCTGCAGCCGTTGGTAGAGCTGCGCGGTCCGGATCTCCACCCACGCCGCGGTTCCAGGCGCGGGGGGTACGGTGTCGCGGGACGGCATCCACATGGTGGCTTTTCTGTTTGCTTCCAGGAACGGTATTCTTGCAAGGTCCTGGCGTCCCTGCTTTTATAGCCGCAGCTACATGCGTCCAGCCGCCATCGCGTCCCCCTTAGCTCTTTCCGGCCCCTCCTCTCTCGGGGCGGGGTTTTGGCCTTCGCGCCTCTACTGCTCGAGAAGATGCTCGAGCGGGAACTTTTCGCGCCAAAGATGGCGGCTTCTGAAATTTTTCTGCCGGATGCCTCCGGCGGTAACAAGGCGCACCTCTACCTGACGGCAGAGCGGTAAGATCCTGTTCGTGACGCCAAGTTGTCGCGGGCGGGGAGGAGGGTGTCAGCACACCGCGCTCACCCCTTCTGCTCGGGTCCAGCAGCTGCTCCTGGTGGCTCGAGCTGTGGGCCGGATCCCGGGGTTTCTCGAGCGACACTCCTCGCCCGTGAGTGAAAGGGGGTGTTTGTGGTTGGGTGTGGGGATTGTTATAGTTCGTGACGCCACCCACGGTTGTGGTGATTGCACCACCGCTGCTCAGTATGGGGGTCCCGGGGATGGTGATGCGGAGCAGCCAGGTGTTGTGTTGCCCCTCCGTGGGTAGGGGTTGGTGATCCCGGGGCCCGGTGATGAGATGTAAAGTGTAGGGCCCGGTGGGCGCAGGGACGCGGGGGCAGCGCTGTGCCTTGCGGCACTATGGTACTCACTCAGCCTGACACACGGACACAGTTTGTACGGTAAACCAAACGGCTGGTAGGACGGTCCCACAGACGGCTGCACCTGCACTCCCGGTAGGTGACGGTGATGTCCCTCTTCCTTGCACCTTTGTTTGACTTGTGGTATCGGTGGATTCCCTCCGGTTACCCGTTCCCCGGCTGCAATCTGGGCCAGAGGAGCTCTACACTTTGCCCGCAGGCGCTGGCCCTGAGAAACTGGTGCCATGGCGGTGGCGGTGTCTCTCCGGTTCAGGTTGGGCTATTGCCTTCAATCGGGACTTGGTTGTTGGGGGAGCTGCGTCCCCGTCACTGACGGATTTGGCAAATCTGGCGGCTCCTAGCCTTGCCGGGGTCCGAGAGGCCCCTGCCCTGGTGCTGACTGTCCTTCGGAACACTGCTCCAGACCACCGGGCACACAGCCAACGGGGTCCTTCCAGGAACTTCCAAACGGTCCCCCTCCAGACAGTCACCGCCGTTGCTGACCTTGCTGTTCTGGCCCTCACAAAGCTGGACCCTTCAGGCTGTCTTTCTCTTCTGTCACTTCACTTGCTTTCCTCCTTTACTACTTTCACTTTCACTTTCTTAACTCCTCCACTTTAGCTCCTCACACTTGCCCTGCCTGGGCTAATCTCTGCTGTTACTCCTTCCACTTCCTCCTCCTGGACTCATCTGCCTGGTTTCTTCCTGCCTCCAGAGTTGTGAGCTCCTCGGTGGGCGGAGCCAACCGCCTGGCCCACCCCCTGGTGTGCATCATCAGACTCCTGGAGGAAGGCAACAAGGATTTGTGGGTTAGCTGTGATGTGCCTACCTGGAGTGTGGGGTGTGGTGGTGTGTGACCTGTGTCCCCTGGCTTGCCCAGGGCGACACAACATCACACACCATTGTACAGCATCACACTGACAGCAGAAACAAGTGTACAGAATCACACACCAGTGTACAGCACCACACACTGACATCACACACCAGTGTACAGCACCACACACTGACATCACACACCAGTGTACAGCACCACACACTGACATTACACACCAGTGTACAGCACCACACACTGACATTACACACCAGTGTACAGCACGGCTCCAGGACATTATACATCATATACAGCGCCTTATATATGTGATGTCCTGCAGCCAGGGCCAGGTGTGATCAGTAAATATATAACACTGTTCATATACAGATTAGTATGTGACTGGTATTTGACATACTGTGATACAGACATCACATATTGGTATATATCATCTCATGTCTGTAATCACAGTATATTATATACCAGACCTAGGAAAATACGGCCCGCAGGCTACATCTGTGATTACACATACAGTATACAGGAGAATATATGACTGGTGTATGATATATTGACTGTAGATATCCAATATACTATAAGTACATAATATCAGACATTACAACTGTCACATAATATCTTGTATATACTCGCATGTATGGACATCAGATGCTATATACAAGATATGTGACAGGTGTAATGTCTGATATTATGTACTTATAGTATATTGGATATCTGCAGTCAATATATCATACACCAGTCATACACTCTCCTGTATACTGTATGTGGTATACTATATACAGATACCAGATATTATTCACAGATAATATGTGGCCGGTGGTGTAATATCTGATTTCTGTAATCATAGTGTATACATATATATGGTTTAAAAGTAGGTGGACAGTATGTGTAATGGGGCTATCAAACTTGGTGTAAAGTGAAACTGACTCAGCTGCCCTTAGCAACCAATCAGATTCCACCTTTCATTTTCCAAAGAGTCTGTGAAGAATGAAAAGTGGAATCTGATTGGTTGCTAGGGGTAACTGAGTCAGTTTCACTTATACCATGTTTGATAACCCTATTACACATACTGTCCACCTACTTTTGGACCACCCTGTATACACACACACACACAGACACACACACACACACACACACACACACACACACACACACACACACACACACACACGTACGTCCTGTATTCTCTTGTATACTGGGTGTTACTATCCTATATCCTATATACAGATACCAGATGTTATATACAGATAATATGTGACTGGTGTAATATCTCATATTCTGCAGTTATGGTATATTATATACTATTACATATTATCCTATATCTGACATCTAATGTCTGAAGTAGCTGTATATCATATACTGATTTATCTCTGAAGGAGATTGTGGTATCCAGAGATCCTACGTTATATACAGGATATGTGACTGTTACATATGCTTACAGAATATCAGATATTGCCACTGCGGGGAGGGCGCTGCGCTCACCACGCTCGAGTCCGGCGCTGGTGCTGCTCGGTGGCTCGAGCGGTGGGCCGCATCCGGGGACTCGAGCGGCGCTCCTCGCCCGTGAGTGAAAGGGGTGGTTTGGTTTGGGGATTTGGTCCGTGACGCCACCCACGGTTTGTGGTGAGGTTGGTGCACCACCGCTGCTGGTGACGGGGATCCCGGGAGCGATGGCAGGGAGCAGCTGGGATGTTGTTTCCCCCTCCGTGCGTAGGGGTTGGTTGTCCCGGGGCCCGGTGAGGTGTGATGGGGATGTACGGTTGGTGAGGTGCAGGGTCGCGGGGGCAGCGCGGTGCCGGATGACACGGTGGTACTCACTCAGCCAAGAACGGATGCAGAGTCTCTGGTAAAACAAACGTCTGGATGGACGGGTCCCACAGCCGCCTGCTGTGGTTTCTCCCGGACGGTTGGTGGTGGCTGCCTTTCCCTGCACCTTTTGTGTAACTTCGGTCCCGATGGCTTCCCACCGGTAACCCGTTCCCCAGCGTGGATAGAAGCCGGAGGAGCCCTTTTGCCCGCAGGCTCTGGCCCTGGGACTTCTAGCTATGGCGGTAGCTGTATTTCCCTTTCGCTGTTTGGACGGTTGCCTTCAGTCGGGTCTTGGCTTTTTGGAAACCTCTGGGGTTCCGGTCACTAACGGATTTGACCTGTTTAACAGCGACTCCAAGCCTGGTCGGGGTCCGCAGGCCCTGCCGGTTTGTGCTGGCTTCTCTTCGCTCCCCAGTTCGGTACCGGCGGGCCACCGCCCGTCCCTGGTCCTACGGTTCCGCGTTGATCTGCCTCTCCTGCAGATGGCCACCACCGTCTGCCAACCTTGCTCTTGGTGCCCGGACCACGTACCCGGACACAATCAGCTTGCTCCTCCACTACCACTTCACTTCTCCTTCACTCTCTGAACTTCACCCTTCACTGACTTCCTTTCCCGCCTCCAGGGCTGTGAACTCCTCAGTGGGTGGGGCCAACCGCCTGGCTCCACCCCACCTGGTGTGGACATTAGCCCCTGTAGGGAGGCAACAAGGATCTGACTGATGTGCCTATCTCGGGGTGTGGGGTGTGTTGTTGCAGTTCCTGTGACGACCTGGAAAGTCCAGGGCACCACACATATTATCCTGTATATACCATCTGATGTCTGTGCACATACGGTAGTATATGACATCCAGTATATAGGAGAATACATGACTGGTATATGATATATTGTGACTACAGACATCCGTTGCTATATACAAGATGACCTCTTACTGTCTGTGGTCGTAGTATAGTCTATTCCTCCCTGCCCCCTTACATTCTGTGTAAATTTTAGTATACTATAGTGTCGGTGTGTTAATATATTCCCCTAGTGCCTTCTCCAGTGTCCAGCACCGCTGCTCTGTTCTTCACAGAGTCACGTGACGCCTCTTCAGACTGCGGATCAGTTTGCTCTGTGTGTGAGTGATGTCTCTCAGTATAAGTCTATGGAGCCTTGTTTTCTCCGTGTACGTCTATGGAGCCTTGTTCTGGGTCTCATTCTGACGCTACATAGACTTTTATTGTAAAAGCCTCTTCTGTGTTGTGTAGAGCGGAGTGTGACCCGGAGAGTCTGTAGAGCTATCAGGTGACTCAGGAAAGGAACGGAGCGGCGCTGGACACCGGAGAAGACAGTGATCGGTGAGTATAGTAACACACTGACACTACACTAACATTTACACAGGTTTAGAGCAGTGACTGTGCGGCTTCTTTAGATGGACGGTTTTATTTGTTTACAATAGAGTTGTGTATATCTGAATCAATTCTAAGGACAACATGCAATTTCCATGTCACATATTTTTTTTTTCCCAGAACTGTTTTCTGAGCTCTAGACAGATTTCTGTAGTCACTATGTGACAACAGACTGATGAATGGTGATATAGCGCTGTGCACACTGTCAGGATTCTCCTGCATTCCCAGTGTAAGTCATCAATGTCTGATTGGATGGGGTCCAGACCCTTGCCAATCGGCTGTTCTTGGCATCAGCGGTGGCAGCAGATGGCCGGAGTACTTTGCTTCATCTCCTGATAGTGGCCGCTGCCAGGTACTGCACATCTACTCTTATTCAAATCAATGAGGCGGATGTGCAGTATCCGGCATACTTGTGCTCATATGATCGTCCACTCTTGCCACTGATATGAGAGAATCCTAAAAGTGTGCAGAGCATGCATTCAGAAGTCTGCAGTCACCTAGAGTCACTGCAGACTTTCATCATAAACCTGGACAGTATGTAATATACTCACTGTCAGGATTCAGCTCTGCTTGCTGGTTCCAGCAGTCATCACAAGGCCGCTCCACTCATGCAATTTTCATATTTGGTCATGTGACGATTCACTTCCCTTTCTACTTTTCTGTTTCTCATTGAACATTGAGAGAGTTAGAAAGGGCAGCTCGTCTGGATATGACTAAGTGTGCAAGTGTGGCGCCCCTGAGGCTTCCGTCGCCACAGGTCATTGCACCCCATCAGCGGTGTGATGCCCCATTCTGGGAGAGGAAGAGAGTGAACTCCGGTCCCCTGGTAAATCCACACTACACCCATTGCTAGGGACACACAGGACCAGGGAAAGTGGCAGGCAACCCTCCCATGCTGCATGCTGAGAGGGGCTGTAAGACCCATCCCTGCTCCCATAGGGTGGTAGCTTAGCAACTGGGGAGGTGGGAGGAGCCACCAGAGAGCAGATAGAGAAAGGAAGGTCAAGTTAGTTTCAGTTTACCTCAGGGAGTGAGAGAAGCAGCATGTAGTTGGAGGAGAAGAACGAGAGAAAGGAGGGAGGAGGAGGCCTGCTGGAGGCAGGCAAGGAGGAGAAAGAAAAGAAAGAAAGAAAGAAAGAAAGAAAGAAGGAAAGAAAGCTCCAAGTCAGACAGGAGCAGAGGAACTGAAAGAGACGCTTCCTGGTGAAGACCCTGGGACCCATAGGTCCAGGTGACACCACGTAGGAGACAGAAAGGGTCGCAGGGCCGCGGGTAGTCCTGTAGGTACCACGAGCTGTCCTTGTTGGGTACCGAAGCCGAGGGCCCAGAGGCGCTACGAGTAGCTGCAGGCTGCGGTGGCCTGGTCCACAGTGACATCGGTGGAGTGATTAGCTGCGACAGGGGACGGTCCCTAGAGACTGGAGGAGCGAAAAGACAATCTCCAAACAGTAAAAACCGAGGCCCAGGGACGTTGCAAGCTCCCAGGGCCAGAACCCAGAGCAGCCCTTCAGAAAAGGGGTAATCAGCCGACAGGTGACCCCCCAGCCTGGAGGCTGTAATGGAGGCCAAGCCAGGGCCATCCTAACTCGGGCAAGGCTAGTGAAGACAGCAGAGAAAGAGACACTAAGAGAGAGAGGGTACCGGATTTCACACTCTGAATCACCCAGAAGACGGAGGTCCCTGACAGTGGTCTCAGCAGTCCAAGGGTCCTGCCTGCCTTGAAAAGAACTGTGAGTAAAGAACTTGAACTGCACCCTTGGAGTTGCCTCTGTCATTTCACCTGCATAGACATTCACAAGCACCAACTGTGCCCCGGGCATTGCTCCACCTGTGGGGAGCAGTACCACCATTGCTGCCATAACATCATCCCGGAGGCCTCACACAGCAGCGGCGGCCTAATAGCCGCATACCACAGGTGGCGTCACGAACACTACCATTAACAAGCAAGCCACATATTATACTGACACCCACCAGGTCCACGGAGCCGGGCCCAGCCACCACTGACTACCACCGGACTAGTCCGGCCCGGCACCGGGTGTCCCATAGCCCTGGGGTGGGCAAGTCACAAACCATATATGAATGAGCGGTCACATGACGACTACCCAAACCGCGGAAGGGGGGGGGAGGGGCATCAAACAGAATTCTTGCCCCGGGTACCAGAAAGCCTAGATACACCTCTGATATCTATGACATATTTTTTGAATAACTCATGAATATTCAGTAAGATTTGTAGGGACCAATATGACGACCAACAGCTGTTATAATTTCTCAGAGCATATGGGTGTAGTCATTGTCATAGAGTGAAATGCTGCAGCTCCGCACACTGTCTAGTGGCCACTGCCAGGTACTGCAGATCACCGACTATTCTCTTCAATAGGAGTCTGCAGTATTTGTATAACCTTTAAATATGTACTCCCATTTCTAAAAACAACATGAAAGCAAATTGCTATAAATGCTGTCACTGGGTAGTAGGGCTATAACAAATATGTTCCTGGGTAATACGGCTAATGCTGGAGTCACATCTGAGAGCATCAGATGCGATATGCTAATGACCCTTGGCTCAGGTTCTGCTGTCAGTGTGAGTCGAGTATCATGCGGCTGTGATCTGATCCTGCGATTGGATCACAGCTGCAGAGGAGAGGGAGGGATTAATCCCTCCATCTCCTCCATTGTCAGTCTGTTGGCATATCGCACTGCACTTGGATGGCATCCGAGTGCAGTCCGATGTTTCCCTCGTTCCCATAGACTTGTATGGGTGCGAGGGATCTGAGAGTTGCAGACAAGCATGGTGCGATTTTTTTCCTCAGTCCGATTAGGGCTGAGGAAAAACTTGTGTGGCGCCCCTGAGGCTTCCGTCGCCACAGGGACATTGCACCCCAGCCAGAGGTGTGATGTCCCATCCTGGGTAAGGAAAGGGGTACATGCCAGTTCCCAGGTAAATCTGCACTACACCCATTGCTAGGCACACACAGGGATCGGGGATAGTGGCAGCTACCCTCCCATGCTGCATGCTGGGAGGGGCCGTAAGTCCCATCCCTTCTCCCATAGGGTGGTAGCTTAGCAATCGGGGAGGTGGGAGGAGCCACCAGAGAACAGACAGAGAAAGGAAGGTCAAGTTTAGGGAGACGAGGAGAGAGGGAGAAGTGTGAGGAGGTCTGCGGGAGGCAGAGGAGAAGGAGAGGCAGTAAGAAAGCTCTAGTCAGTCAGGAGCTAAAGAGAAGAAAGTGATGCTTCCTGGTGAACACCATGGGACTCAGAGGGTCCAGGTGACACCAAGCAGAGAACGAAAGGATTCCAGGGCCACAGATAGCTTTTGAGCTGGTGGCCTGTTCCACAGGAACATCGGTGGAGGGATCAAGCTGCATCCAGGGGACGGTCCCTAGTCACTGGAGGAGGAGAAGTCAACTCCAAAGGTTAAAAACCGAGGTCCAAGGAAGCTGCATGCTCCCTGGACCACAGCCCACAGCAGAACCTCTAAAAAAGGGGCAAATAACCGACAGTCGAGCTCCCAGCCCGGAGGCTGCAGTGGAGGCCGAGCCAGGTTCAGCCAACAAGGGCAAGGCTTGAGGAGT